>NC_087217.1:51913591-51948591 GCF_015104395.2 Macrobrachium nipponense | reverse complement strand
TAATATGTGGCGCCGTGGCAGAGTGGGTTAGGTCGTCAATGGACTGGTTAAGCAACATTGGGGCTGGTCAGTCGTTGGATGGGTGACCGCTCTCCTCGGCGTTGATTCCTTGGGAGAGGATCTTTACCATAATTTCCTCAGTCTACTCAGCTGTAAATGAGTACCTATCCCTGCTGGGGTAGGGTCCAGCTATGGGTTAAATAGCAAAACTCAGCAATGATGTTAAGAAATGAAGGAATAAACGACAACGACGTAAATGGAACCTCTGGCAACAGAGGAGCTTCGTCCGGCAGCCAGGTATTCAACCCAATTGAAGGGGATAACGGTCAGGTACTTGGAGGTCGTTATCCAGCAACTGACCACCACAACGACAGTAACCAACAGCTTGAGATTGGAGCTACAGAAGCAAGCCAAAGGAAGAAATGGACAAGAGAAGCTAGAAAAACTAGAGGCTGAAGTAGCTCCAGGACTCATGCAGAAGAGTGTGATCCTAGAAACGGCGCACATTGTAAGAAAAGTGATGGACTCCTAAGGAGGCAGGATGCAACCCGGAACCCCACACTATAAATACCACCCAGTCGAATTGGAGGACTGTGATAGAGCCAAAAAAAAAAAAAAAAACTAATAATAATAATGTTGCAATATATAGCGATTCAGCTTTCCGTTTCGTCTTATAGGCTTCCTTTATCCTCTTTTAACAAAAGGAAGTAAAGGAAAGAAAAAACTTTTAATGAAAATCTCAGAGTGATCCCTCCTGACAATCAAATAGGACAGAAGTAAGGAAAATAATATCTTGGTGAGTGTTGCTGACCCAAAGCTACTTCGTATCCTGAATTGAAAACATTATGAAATTTCTGTCCATTGCACTGTCGTATCTGCCGTATTTCTAGCACAGCTGTGACAGTTGGGAATGATTGATTATGTTCGTACTGAAAAAGGATTTACTTCTCTCAACAAACCTTTCTCTGAAACTACCGAGTCCTCCTCACTCAGACGTTTGTATTTATATTTGTTTATTGGTTGTCTTATTTGTTTATCTGTTTTATTTATTTCCTATTTTTGGGGGGATGAGGGTGGGGGTGGGGGCTGTAGGTAAGAATCCGCAACCAATATCACTTAAGGTGATCGTGATTGGCGGAAGCTTGTGCTACTCACCGCCCGCCAGAGATGGCAATTTAAATGCATCGGCCAATCAGAAGCAAGATAAACACTTCAGGGATTTCCGCTGCGGATATTTAGTGTCAGCTGAAAAAAAAAGATAAATAAAAAAAAAAATAAAAAACGTATTTATCTTTGATAAGTTCAATGAATCGAAATTCATTGATATCGTTATTACTTCCAGAATTAAGTAAGATGATAATGTTTTTTTTTCGTAACAATTTTTAACTTTTGTATGATCAGTATGTTTTTCAAAGGCATCTCAAATTGCTTTTGAAAATTCGCTTGTTGTTTAAAAAGGCGTTCTGTTTTTTATGCATAATATTTTTCATTTTTGTTTAAATTCTAAAAAAAAAATGGGAGTTTTGGAACTGGATATATGAATTTCTATTATATATATATCTCATAAACATGTACTACGTTCTATAGAGTTCTGTTACTTTTTAAGGTAGGGAAACTCATTTCTACTCATTTTTACTCATTTTTCAAACATTGTATGGAGATTGCATTTCTTCATTTCCAGAATAACACTATCGATCTTTCTTTAAGTTTAAGTACTTTTTAGAAATATTTTTAAGCATTTCTCAAAAGCTGAAAAATTTTACAAACATGCAAATGTACACCTGCGTCTCATTGAGGGGATTGACCACACCCCCCACCCCCCGACCCGTGTAAAGAACCATCATTTTTTAACTTCAGATTTCCAGCTTCAAAATCCTTCTCCAAGTTTAAATATTCTTCAGTCAATTCAGAGTCCTGCGTTAAATTGCATTCATTATATATATATACATACATATATATATATATATATATATATATATATATATATATATATATATATATATATATATATATATATATATATAATAATATATATATATATATATATATATATATATATATATATATATATATATATATATATATATATATATATATATATATATATATATATATATATATATATATATATATATATATCCTCCAGATAGAATTGCTTATGTTCTCCACGTAAAAGGAACACTTTCCTCTTCTTCCTAGACTTTTAGTTAAATGAAACTTTCCTAACTTATCAAGTCCCTCTTTTCAATTTTTTTGCAACATATGAACTTGCCTTCTCGTTTCATTCTGCTCGACTTTCGTCACTCGAAATGCCTAATCACCATCAGCTTTGGCAACCCTATCATTATCATTTCTTTTTAACACTTTTGATTTAACTCACGTAATCCCAAAACAACCTTTAATTAATCAAGTTAATCCCTCTCGTGACTTCAGTCTTTCTTGAACCAAATAATCATCCTCGGCTTTCAGGACCTTGTTCTACTTCTTCGGAATCTAATTCATATAATCCCGAGGAATCTTCATCGAAATATGTCTTCGAAAAGAATGATTTTACCTAAAAATTTCTTTCAGGAAACTTGTCTTACCAAGTTTTCCAGGAGACTTATTATGCCAAAAAGTATATATTCCAGGAAACTTTTTTTACCTAGGAATGTTTAAAAAAAAGTTTTCCAGGGGACTAATTTTAACAGTAAATTTCTTCCAGGAGATTTTATTTTACTAAAATATTTCTTCCAGGAGAATTTATTTACACGTATCTTATCAGAAATGTCTTCCGGGAGATTTATTTTACCAGCAAATGTCTTCCAGAACACTTATTTTACAAAACGTTTTTTTTTCCAGAAGATTCATTTTACCAAAAAATATCTCTCGAGAGACTTATTTGACCAGTAATATGTCTTCCAGGAGAATTATTTAGCAAAAAAATATCTCCCAGGAGACTTATTTAACCAATATACTTCTTCCTGGAGACTCATTGTACCAAAAAAGTCTCTCAGAGACTTATTTTACTAAAAGATGTCTTCCAGGAGACTTATCTAATCATACGACGTCTTCCAGGAGACTCATTTTACCAAAAAAAAAAAGTCTTTCAGGAGGCTTATTTTACCAAAACAATATCTACCAGGAGAATTATTTTAATAAACATACCTTCCAGGAGGCTTGTTTTACCCAAAGAACGTCTTCCAGAACACTTATTTATCATAAAAAAAGAAAAAGTCTTTCAAAATACGTATTTTTACAAAGAATGCTCTCCAGGAGAATGATATCCACTGCCTCGTCTCAGTCATAAGACGCCATCCGGAGACACACACACACTCTCTCTCTCTCTTCTCTCTCTCTCTCTCTCTCTCTCTCTCCTGCGGCTTCGCTACGTGTTTCGCGTAATCGAACCATCCAGGTGCTCATTAGCACGTCAGCATTAACGCCGGGATTATTCTTTATAGATCCCTAATTAGATAGCTCGAAACACCTGACTTATCAAAGGAATGAGAAGGACAGTTACTCGGCGGCTTTGTGCCCGCTGTTTGCATGATATCTGCCCGGACGTAATTATCGCCGGAATTCTTATTATTAGAAAGGATTTTCTTCTGATGAGGCGAAGCCAGCGCCGTTTTAGCTGGATTTTGGGGTTGTGCGGCGGTAGGAGGAGGAGGAGAAGCAGGAGGAGGAGCTGGAGGAGGAGCGAGGTTACCGGAGGTTTCATTCCTCTGGGGTTGAGTGGGGTTTCAGGGAGTCAGTGCCTTTTTAGCTGGATTTTGGGGTTGGGAGGCGGTAGGAGGAGGAGGAGGAGGAGGAGGAGGAGGAGGAGGAGGAGGAGGAGGATGGGGAGGAGAAGGAGGAGCAAGGGTACCGGAGGTTTTGTTCCTCTGGGGTTGAGTGGGGTTTCAGGGAGTCAGTGCCTTTTTAGCTGGATTTTGGGGTTGGGATTCGGTAGGAGGAGCAGGAGAGGAGAGGAGGAGGCGGAGGATTGGAGGAGAGGATGAGCAAGGGTACGGAGGTTTCGTTACTCTGGGGTGAGTTGGGGTTTCAGGGACAGGCAAGGGTCCAGCGCAGTTTTAGCTGGATTTTGGGGTTGGGTGGAGGTAGGAGGAGGAGGAGGAGGAGGTGGAGCAGGAAGAGGAGGTGGAGGAAGGAGCGAGGCTACCGGAGGTTTAATTCCTCTGGGGTTGAGTGGGGTTTCAGGGAGCTAACACCGTTCTTAGCTCTAAATTTTGGGGCTGGGTTGGGAGGGGGTGGTAGGATGGGGGGAGAGGACTGGGGTCCTCGGAAGTTCGTTGTTCCTCTGGGGTGAGAGAGAGAGAGAGAGAGAGAGAGAGAGAGAGAGAGAGAGGAGTGGGGGGAGGGTTCCAGGCGCCGCGAGGTTTTGGGGTTCAGAAGCCAGATGAAATTGAAGGGGGGTTATAGACTCCCAGCTGGGCAATTTCTGGTGATCAACGCGTCTCTAATGGTTAATATTTAATAATAGTGAGATAATTAGATAGAACTTATAACGCAGGTTAACGTGGTTCTCGGCGATAACTTGGGTTTTTATGCCGGATATTTAGCTGTTGTTTCTGCAGCTCTAATCCACATCATGCGTGCCGGTAATGGATGCCTGACGGCCTGCAATGAATATGCTTGCATATTCTTACTCATGAGTCTTGAGTCTGAGTATATGCTGAGATTTGCTTTATGTATACCTTTCGGCTTGTAATCTAAAGACCCATTGCGTTCTTGTGCATAACAGGTTGTCTTAGCTTGATTCGTGTATGAATGATTAGATGCGGTTAAATTGAGCATATCTGGCATACTCTTATAAGCAGGTCTCGTTATATGAATCTTTTAAATTTTCTCAGATGAATAATGAGTAGACATTACCTTAAGGTTCTCAGGTTCTCTTAGACGATTCATGAATATTTTCTGGAGTGGACTGTTAATAAACAAGTACTGTATTATTCTTACATGACATAAAAGTACACCCAGGTAACTGTGCTAATTCTGAAGCTGCATTGTATTGACAAAAAACCCTCAAATGAGCAATATTACTTGGCACCTTTTGGTTAAGGGCGCGTTCTGTTAGATATCGACTCTGGAGGTTATCGAGTCCATGCCGACCCCTAACCCCCTCCATATCCCTCCCCCCTCCATCTCCCCTTCCATCTTTCCCCACCCCTCTTCCAATGCATGAAATTTTTATAACAGGAATATAGAGAGAAGAGCCCGTGTGGTTAATTCTAGATAATTTTCGGCAGTTACGAATGTTGCTGCATCGTGCCTTGTTGTAGAGGGGGTTGGGGTGGGGAGGGGGTGCCGGTGGGGGGATTTGTCGGTGGGGGAGTGGTTGTGGTTTGAAGAAAAGGGGGATGTATATTCTTTAGGGTTTTTCGTAAGGAGGAGGGGAAAGGATTTTTCTTTTTTTATTTTCTAAAACGTAGTTGGACGAGGGGTGAGAAAACGCAACGAATGTGCGGGATAAAAACGAGAATATAACAATTAAGGTAATTTGGGGTAATTCTGAAGTAGTTATGGGTGATGCCGGCCTTAATATGTTTGGATAATAAGGTTGCGTGGGTTGGTTTTCGCGTTAATTATGGAGTAATATCGCTAGTTTTATGGGCTCCTGAATAATCGCCGGGGAGCTAATTCTGATGCAGTTACGGGGCCGAATGGTCGAGATCTCATTATGCAAAACGGATATTCGATGATTTGAAACCTGATGTAAATGGCATTAGGCCTATAATGATTTTGCCAGATGCTCTTTTTCGATGATGTATTGTTGAAGCTGTGATTTGTGCGTTCGCCGTGAGGGGTGATTTGTTATCGGGTTCTGCGCTGCTCTCTCTCTCTCTCTCTCTCTCTCTTTCTCTCTCTCTCGCTTTCTATCTCGCTCTCACTCTCTTTGCCTGTTTATTCTTCTCTCTCTCTCTCCACGTTTATTCCTCCTCTCTCTCCTTCTCAGATTATTCTTCTTCTTTTCTCTCTCTTTGCCTGTTTATTCTTCCTCTCTCTCTCAGTTTCCCTGTTTATTCTCTCTCTCTTTCTCTCTCCCTCCATGCTTAGTCCTCCCCTCTCTATTGCCCAGCTTATTCTCTCTCTCTCTCTCTCTCTCTTCTCTCTCTCTCTCTCTTTCTGTTTATTCTTCCTCTCTCTAACTGTTTCCTTGTTTATCTTTCTCGGTTTGTTCTTCCTCTTTCTCACTGTCTCCCGGTTTATTCCACCCCCCCCCCCTCTCTCTCTCTCTCTCTCTCTCTCTCTGGTTAATCCTATTAATATTTTCATTAGAATAGCACACATCACAAGTACCGTACAGCTTAATTAATAGATGCCTATACAGACTGATTAATTCAAAAGTGTTACGAACAGAAAAACGCCGTTCATTTTATTTATGGTTCACTTTTTAGATATTTATAAAAGATATGCATATTTAAATAGGAATCTTATTTAAGGTATTCACCATCCAAGTTTTGGTGGTCGATTTTTGCTTGAATATCATTTTGCTTTATTGACGTCAAAGTAGAAAACGCGGTGATTTTTTATTTTTATTTTGTTGATTTCTAAGTGTAATTTAAACATTACTAAATGGAGGTTCACAGAAATTCGAAGCAATTTTTGTTACCATTTTCTCTCTCTCTCTCTCTCTCTCTCTCTCTCTCTCTCTCTCTGTCCAGTCTTCGTGATTAGCTAAACTTTTTTCTTAGTTTTCCTTTTTATTATCCACAGTCTTGAAGTTTGACTTGTCCTTTTGTCGTTCTACCTTTCTCTCTCTCTCTCTCTCTCTCTCTCTCTCTCTCTCTGTCTGTCTGTCTGTCTGTCTGTCTGTCTGTCCACTCTTTGTAGTGAGTTAATAATTTTTCCTTTCTATAATTCACACTCTTGAAGCTTGACGTGTCATTCTGTCTGTCTACCTTTCTGTTTGTCACTTTATTCTCTCTCTCTCTCTCTCTCTCTCTCTGTCCAGTCTTTGTGATGAGTTAGACATTTTTCAGTCACTCCATTTTATTATTCACACTTTTGAAGACTGACGTGTCACTCTGTCCACCTTTCTCTCTCTCTCTCTCTCTCTCTCTCTCTCTCTCTCTCTCTCCCCACACTTTCTTCGACACTCATTAAGGATACTTCACTAACTCCAAAGTGCGGGAGAGTCATTAAAATCTTAATGGATAAGCTCCTCCTCCTCGCTATTCCCACAGAAATCAAATTAATCCCCGGGGAACCGTCTAAGTAGTAAAGTTTCGGCGATAACACGTCTTTATCTGCTAATGAACGCTGGAAATAATTACTCCTAAGCCCATACTTCAAGTCGATATGCTCGTTCGTTTCCTCTGTGCCTGATTGCTGCGTTTTTTCTCCTTGCTGCTGTTGCTGTGAAGTTGCTTTTGCAACTGGCATATATATATATATATATATATATATATATATATATATATATATATATATATATATATATATATATATATATTCTTATCTATCTATCTATATATATATATATATATTATATATATATATATATTATAATATATATTATATATATATATATATATATATATATATATATATATATATATATATATACATATTCACCGGCGATTTGTCTCCAGATGATGTTACTTTTTTTTTTTTTTTTTTTTTTACATCCAAGGTGTCTTGGGGTTGATGTTTTTGATTTGGTAAAGGTCTGTGAGGTATAACTTCTATCTATATCTCTTTTGTGTTCTTTCGTTAAAGAGGATTTCCAAACAGATACTTTCTTCAGTCAAGGCAGATGTTTCTTAGGATGATTTCTCTCTTCATTTCTACTAAATCTGCACTGAAATTTCATAGAAGCGCATGCAGTTATCGTGTAAGCATATGTCACTCAGAATTACTGCTAAATTTGAATGGGACATGCGAAAAAAGCACATCCTGTCGGTTAAGGCAAATGCCGCATATAGTTACTTTCCACTTCAGTTCTGCTAAATATGAAGTAAAAGTTTATAGAGCAGTATTACTTCCAGCTAGTTAAGGAACTTGTCACTTAGGATTACTTCTGCTACATTTGAACTGAGGATTCACAGCACATGAAGTTAGTCAAAGCAAATGTCACTTAGGACTAACTCTCCTTTCATTCCTGTTAATTTTGAACTGAAAATTCATAGAAGCACATCCAGAGACGTATCAGAAACAGTTAAAGCACTTAGACAACAAACACAGCGATGTCGAAATCATGTTAAGAACTCCGCAATGTGTGTATTCCCCTTTATTTAGGTTTTATTCACTTCATGTCGAAGCCAAGTATTGAAACAACATCCGGCTATTTGCAAGATGGCTTCCACGGCCCATTCACTTCGCCGCAAGCGCTTTCTGGAAAGCAGAGGGGACTTGTCGAAGACCACCCCCACCCCACTCCTAACCCGACTGCCTCAAACCCCACACACCCATCCGGCTGGATAGTCCTGATCCCAACCTACCAGGTCCACACCCACCCACCAACTCCACTACCCACAACCACCTACAGAGACACACATATGCAAACATACACACAGACACACACATAAACGCACAAGGGGAAAGTCCTCCTCAACCCCAAAACCGCCTCTCCTCCTCCGCCTTAGTGCCTTCTGCCTTAGAGGAGCCTTAACCCCTCGAGAGCCTTTCCTATCGGCCTGGCAACATAATACCTAGCGGCGGCGGAGCCCTGGAGAGCCCCCAGCAGTATCCCATTCCCAGTCCGCCTCTTTAGGGACGATAAACAAGAGGAATGGCCGAGATCCCGCTTTACACCCGCCCTCATTCCTGTTTTACTATATTGTTATCTTCTGAGGCGTCGGCCAATGGGGTCTGTGTCACTGGTGCTGCTCTTGCTCTCCTCTTCGGGGAGGGGGGGGTGGGGGAGGGTTTCTTGGGAAAGAGGAGGAGGAGGAGGAACTGAGGAAGGAGTGGGAGGGGGAGGAGAAGGGGGAACAGAGGAAGGAGTGGGAAAAGGAGGAGTGGGAAAAGGAGGAGGAGGAGGCAAAGGACAAAGGGGAAGTTGAGAAGGGAAAAAGTTGGAAGAAGGGAAAAGTAGGATGCATAGAGGCTGCGGTAGTTGTGGTAGTGATATGAGAAGGAGGAGGAAGAAGAGGATGAGGAGGAACAGAGGAAGGAGTGGGGGGAGGAGGAGGATGAGGAAGAGGAAGTGAGGAAGGAGTGGGAGAAGGAGGAGGAGGGGAAGGAACTGAGGAAGGAGTGGGAGAAGGAGGAGGAGGAGTAGGAGGAGGAGGAGGAGGAACTGAGGAAGGAGTGGGAGAAGGAGGAGGAGGAGGAGGAACTAAGGAAGGAGTGGGAGAAGGAGGAGGAGGAGGAGGAACTAAGGAAGGAGTGGGAGAAGGAGGAGGAGGAACTAAGGAAGGAGTGGGAGAAGGAGGAGGAGGAGGAGGAGGAGGAGGCAGATGACAAAGGGGAAGTTGAGAAGGGAAAAAGTTGGAAGAAGGGAAGAGTAGGATGCATAGAGGCTGTGGTAGTTGTGGTAGTGAGGAGGAGGAGGAGGAAGAGGATGAGGAGGAACAGAGGAAGGAATAGGAGTAGAAGGAGGAGGAGGAACTGAGGAAGGAGTGGGAGGAGGAGGAGGAGGAAAAGGAGTAGGAAAGGAGGAAGGAGTGGGAGCAGGAGGAGGAGGAAGAAGCGGACAAAGGAGAAGTAGAAAAAGGAAAAAGTTGGAAGAAGGGAAGAGCAGGATGCTAGAGGCTGTGGTAGTTCTGGTAGTGATATGAGAAGGAGGAGGAGGAGGAACAGAGGAAGGAGTGGGAGGAGGAGGAGGAGAGGAGGCAAAGGACAAAGGGAAAGTTGAGAGGGGAAAAGGGGAGAAGTAGAGAAAGGAAAAAGTTGGAAGAAAGGAAGAGTAGGATGCATAGAGGTATGAGGAGGAAAATGAGGAGGAGGAGTAATAATAGTACGAGGAGGAGGAGGAGGAAGAAGCAGAGAACCAGGGTGAAGGTTAGAGGGCAGGAAAAAGTAAGGGGAAGTGAAGAGGAGGATGCGTAGAGGTAGTGATACCAATATGAGGAGGAATGAGAGGAGGAGTAATAATAGTATGAGAAGGTGGAGGAGGAGGAGGATGAAGCAGAGAACCAGGGGAAGATAAGAAGGGAAAAAGTAGGAGGTGGGGAAGAGGAGGATACGCAGAAGCTGTGGTGGTAAAATGAGGAGGAATGGGAGAAGTAGTGTTAGACCTTACCTTACCTTACAGACCTTACATCTTGTTCGGGTTGCCCCAGGTCCCTCAGTGTGAGGCACCTCTAATGTCTACCAGAGAGTTGCTAGTACATCTTCCGGTATATTTTGCATCTTCCAATCTTGGATGGTCTGGGATGCAGTTTAGATATTTGTCGAGCTTATTCTTAAACACATCTACGCTCACTCCTGATATATTCCTCAGATGAGCTAGGCACGCATTGAATAGACGCTGCATATCGATGCTGTGCGTAGTGGATTAATGTCCTGTGTGCTTTCCTGCTTTCCTTATTTTTCCTGGTATAGTTTTGGGCACTATTAATCTACCTCTGCTTGCTCTTTCTGATATTTTTAGTTCCATGATATTTTCTGCTATTCCTTCTATCTGTTTCCATGCCTGAATTATCATGTAGCGTTCTCTTCTCCTCCTTTCGAGAACTTATATAATTTTAAGAATTGTAGTCTTTCCCAGTAGTCTAGGTCCTTAACTTCTTCTATTCTAGCTGTAAAGGACCTTTGTACACTCTCTATTTGTGCAATATCCTTTTGATAGTGTGGGTACCATATCATATTGCAATATTCAAGTGGACTACGAACATATGTTTTATAAAGCATAATCATGTGTTCAGCTTTTCTTGTTTTGAAGTGCCGTAACAACATTCCCATTTTTGCTTTACATTTTGCCAACAGAGTTGCTATTGATCATTGCATAACATGTTCCTATTCATCATCACACCAAGGTCTTTAACTGCTTCCTTGTTTGATGATGGTCTCATTATTAGGTCCCTTATATGCATATAGCTTTCTTTCTCTGTCTCCATATTTAATTGATTCAAATTTATCAGAGTTAAATACCATCCTATTTACCTCTGCCCCAATCATATACTTTGTTAAGGTCTCTTTGTAGAGCGTTCCTATCTTCATCACAAGTAATTTCTCTACTTATTCTTGTGTCATCTGCGAAACTACTCACTACCGAATCCTTCACATTATTGTCTATGTCTTCAATCATAATAACAAACAGTATTGCAGCTAACACCGTACCTTGCGGCACACCGGATATTACCTTGACTTCATCCGATTTCTCGTCGTTTGCAATAACTATCTGTTTTCTGTTGTGTAAAAATTCTTTTAACCATCTTCCTACTTTATCCACGATATTGTGTTTTCTAATTTTCTTCGCTAATATATTATGGTCTACTTTATCAAAAGCTTTTGCAAAGTCTAAATAAACCACATCTGTTTCATTTCCGCTTTTCATATTTTTGAATATGTTCTCACGGTGGACTAACAGTTGGGTTTGTGTACTTTTTTCCGGGTACGAAACCATGTTGTCCTTTATTAAACAAATTATTTTTTATTAAATGTTTCATAATATTTTTCTTCATTACCCTTTCATACACTTTCATAATATGTGATGTTAGACTCACAGGCCTATAATTACTTGGTCTCTAGTCTTGATCCACTTTTGAAAGTAGGGGTAATATATGCTAATTTGTGCTCATCATAAATCTTGCCTGTATCTACACTTTGTCTTAATAATATTGCAAGGGGCTTTGCGATAGAATGAACTACTTTCTTTAACAAAATAGCAGGAATTCCATCAGGCCCTGCAGCAGCTCCAGTTTTAATTTCATTAATAGCCTGCACAATATCAGCTTCATTAATATCTATGTCAGCTAAATATTCACTATTTTCATCCCTTAACTTCTATATCATTATCTTCATTTACTTTATTCTAGGGGTGAATTCTCTCTATATCGTTCTGCCAGTATGTTGCAAATTTCCTTTTTTTCATTCGTTAATCTCCCTTCAATTCTCAGAGGGCCTATTTCTATTCTTCTTTTATTCATCTTCTTCGCATATGAGTATAATAGCTTGGGGTTTTGCTTGATATTTAATAGGGTTTTTTCTTCCAAGTCCCGTTTTTCATTTTCTTTTGATTGTATAATCTTTTTGTTCTGCATTTTCTATCTTACTTTTTAGTTCTATAACTTTCCATGCATTTTTTTCTTTTGCAAGACCTTTTTTCCACTTTCTGATTTTCTGGAACAAGATCCTTCTGTCTCTTGGTATGCATGAATGATGTTTACTTTTCTTCTTCGGTATTATTTTTATTTTTCCACTATTTTCTCCAATATTATATAATATCTCCGTATTTTACCCTTATGTCATCACTTACGAAAATGTTATCCCAATCTTTGTTTAATTCTTCATTAATTTCTGACCATTTTATATTTTTACTGTGAAGTTGTATTTTTCCATATCCTTCCCACTTTTTCATTTCTTGCTTATCTCTATTTCACTTGCTTTGGAATGAACTGTTAATTCTATGACATTATGGTCTGAAATATTCGCATTATAAACTATTATTCTTTAACATTAATTCATCTCGTTCACAAATACTAGGTCTAAAGTATTTTCCTTTCTTGTTGGCAGGTGATTTATTTGTTGAATGTTGTATTCTAGTAGCATATCTAATAGCTTTTCAAATTGCCTCTTATCTTCTGCACTACTATTACTCTCTTTTTTATATGTATAAGTACAACCACAATCTCCTATTCGTTCTTTCCATTCTACGAAAGGAAAGTTGAAGTCACCAGATAGTAGAATATTCCAGTCCTTTTGATTTCTACATATATCAATCCAATTTTTCAATTATTAAGTCAAACTCTTTAGTATTAGGAGGTCTATATATTACTATGTTCATCAATTTTTCAGATTCAAATTCTACCGCTATTAGTTCACATTCTGAGTTACTATATTTCTCATATATTTTTCCTTGTTTTTTGTCTTTCCCATATATTGCGGTTCCTCCTTGATTCCTATTTTTTCTATCTGATCTATAAGTTTGGAACCCTTTTATTTGATCATCCTTCCCAGTCTCTTGGGAATACCAGGTTTCACTTATATTCATTATATCTATTTTCTTTTCATTTTGGTTAGTTCTTCTAAGTACTCTATTTTTCTTTTTGAGTTACTCGTAACTAAACCCTGCGCATTCATCACTATGATGGTTTGCGTGTTTTCTCCTTCATTTAATACTGGTAGTAATAAGGATTTTCCCATGTCTCTTTCTGTTCTGGTATGTTGTTCTTTTTTTCATTTCCAGAAATTCTGACATTAAAAAAATCCAACTTTCCATAATATTTGATCTTCCTTCATCATAATTATTCGTTTTGTGTCTGAATCTGCAATTTTCTCCGTTCTGCAATATCCTCTTGCATAATAAATACAGTTATTATCTCTTGAGTAGAATTTCGGAGCTGATGCTTTGAAATTTTTTGCTGACACCTCTGCATATCTCATTGGTGGTTTGCTTTTCTCTTTTACCTGATATTCTTGATTTCTCTCTTTATTTGTTTCTTTCTTATTTTGGATTTTATTACTTGGTTGGTTATTTATTTGATTATGATTCATGGCTACAGGGGGCATATATTTGCATTTTTTGTCGAACTTACATCCTTTTCCTTCTTTTAGGTTTTTACATATTTTGGATGCAGATCTCTGCAATCATCCCCATATCCATCTAAGTATGCACATTTACCATATATTTCATAGTTTTGACATATCTTAGGATGTTTGTAGTAACATCTTTCTCCAAATCTGCAATTCCCTCTTTTCAAAAGGTTGCAGATTTTTGTCTTTCTTGTCTATATTTTCCTCTTTCCCGTCATTGTATAGATCTGGGTAGAGCCTCTTCGGGATTTGCTTTTCTGTTGTCATATCGTAATTTATTTCTTCGTAGGTATGCTGCTTTATTGCCTCATATGTAGTATCAATGAGTATCTCTGCATCCATACTTTTATCTTGTTCTTTGTTTTCCTTATTTTTTTCTGTCATTTCATTTTTGTTTACTTCTCTTCCGTTTTCCTCTTCTTCTTTTTCTTCTTCTTCTTCCTCTTCCTCTTCTTCTTCATCCTCAACTATTTGTACATTCAATCTTGATTTAATAACATTGTCTATCCATGATAGACATGTTGAACAAAAAATTCTTGTATCTTTTCTCAAATCTTGTATTACCTCAGCACACTGTGGATGGGTCGGAATGTTGCATGCAGCACATTTTCTGATTAGGTTTTGTGGATTGACTATGCTATACCAAACCTTACACAGTTTTGCATGCTTTTGGCATTCTTTTTCCTAATGCATCAATTAGGATATTCACAAGATTCACCTTATTCATTTTCTTTGTCGGAATATGTTGGTTTATGTATATTTTCTTTATGAGTCTCTTGACCACTTGGATTTTATTTGGAACTTCTTCAATTATTTTCAAGATATTTTCATTAGATTTGTTCCAGTTTGAAGGATTATATCCTTCTAATATATCTATGTAATGCTTTTTGTATCTTTTTTGGTTAGGACTGTTGCTGATTTCATAGATGAGAAATGCCAGTTCCCTTCCTGCTACCTCATCGTATTGCGAATCTGCTAGACACGCCAAATTACGCCACCTCTTCCCGCAGTTGGAACTTACTGCCATCTTGTTCTGATTTATAGTATTACACTTGATAAACTAACTTAGAAGACGCTTATCCTACTATTTTCACACTAATCTTATCACCGATAGTTCACGAACACTTCTAGATATTTCTCAAATTCTAGTCGTATGTTAAACTTGTGATATCTGTTGATTAATCTGACTTCACGCGGGTACGACTCACCAAGCAAGATGGCTACTTACGAGAGGAGGAGGAGGAGGAAGCAGAGAAAGGGGGAATGTTAGAAAGGGGCGAGGAAGTAATAGGAAGGGAAAAGGAGGATATATATAGAGGCTGTGACAGTAATTCGAAGAGGAATAGATGGAGGAAGACTAATAATATTATTAGGTCAGGGAATTCAGGGGAATAATGACCAGAAAAAGGGCAAAACTGAATATAAGAAGAGAGAGAGAGAGAGAGAGAGAGAGAGAGAGAGAGAGAGAGAGAGAGAGAGAGAGAGAATAAGGACGATGATGTAAAAAAAACTAGCAAAAGCAGACTAGTTACGTTTACAATTCCAGGAAACAAGTTAGAAGGTTATATCATATTACTTTCTAGATGGCAAATATTTATAACAACAAATAGTTTATGACATTTTAAGAAAGCGAATGACAACCCTCACTTGAAAGGTACTTTATGACACGTATTCTGATATATATATACATATATATATATATATATATATATATATATATATATATATATATATATATAAATATATATATATATATATATATATATATATATATAATATATTTATATATATATATATATATATATATATATATATATATATATATACATAAAACTAATTCCCGTCATGAATTTAAACAGACTCGGCCATGCCCACGAGAAAATTCTATAAATCTTGGCAGCTATCAGCATACCATTTAAAAGTATTAATCAAGAATGATTGATTGATCTAAATATAAATTACGTGATATCACACCATCAAAGGTCATTAACCTAAAAAAAAGAAATTTGATAGAAAATAAACAATTGTAAATGAAGTCTTTTGCTCACATTCATTCGTAACATCCACACATTAAATCACATGAGAGAGAGAGAGAGAGAGAGAGAGAGAGAGAGAGAGAGAGAGAGAGAGAGAGAGAGAGAGAAAGGTTAAAGTAAACATGGGGGATGGGGGGTGGGAATAGAGGGGTTAGTAATTATTTTCGGTGTCGTTTAACGTTACTATTACAATTAGAACACAATTATAACAATACTCTCCACACTTGAAGATGAAAAATTTATTTCACTTTGAATTCATTGTGAAATTTATACTGAGATAGGGAAGGGTCAAATTTATATTTCTATTTTAGGTGACCCAATATCCTTCGTACGGATAAAATGAAATTGAAGTTTATATTGTGGTTATTGTATAATGAAAAATTTATGCAACCCGTATCTCCCACTGTTACAATACGAATTATCAATAACGCGATATTTTCGAACAATCTAACGTAACGACCGGATTTATAAAACACAAGCTTTTATAAAGTACAAGAAAAAAAATCATCAAAGTCATATCACTTCCATTATCTGTATGTACTCTTTATACTCTAATAATCCACTTAATAGAAACAGCATTAAAATGCACATCAAAAGTAATCACAGGTGGCCCACAATGAGAAGACAATGATAAATAATGAGTTTACTAACCAGTAGCCGATTTCACCTTCATCCATCCCTGTAATCGCCCTTTTTATATCTCTTCCTTATTCCCATAGATCTTCCTCCTACCCCCACCTCCATACACCCCAAAATTGAACCCCACCTCCACCCCCCTCCACCCGCCCCTCCACCATCCACCAAAAATGACTCATTGTGATTCCATTAGCTTTTTATTCCCTCTCTCTCTCTCTCTCTCTCTCCTCTCTCTCTCGAGATTACGATAGCTCCTTTTTAAAACAGAAGAAGTAGGATGAAAAAAGAAGAGCACCATCAGTGGGCTTCACTGCTAAGGCTTTTTCCCCACCGGCTTAATTAGCAATAAAAGACCCCGGACTTTCATCCATGCAATTTTATGAGTCAATTTCAGAAGGTCAGGTAGTCTATTTTTCGTACGTGCCTTCTACTCTTCCGACGTTCTCTCTCTCTCTCTCTCTCTCTCTCTCTCTCTCTCTCTCTCTCACTGTTTCGCACCAGTAAGCCTTGTTTCTCTTTTGACTGGGGATACAGAATAAAAAGAGAGTGGAGATAACTAAGCAGGCAATCTGAATAACCAAAGATTTATTTCCATAGTTATGAGACTTGTTTCTCAACATTTTGTATCTTAAAAAAATACGGTATCATATACATAATTGTGGCTTTTTTTTTAACTCATCATCTCCTACTCGGCACAGTGATACACCATAAACTGATTATATCATTGATTAGCGTTAAATGTAACGTAATGTAATGTCATCCCATAACAGAGCCACAATGAGACAAGAAAATTTCATATAGAGAGTATGAAGACAAACTTCGGAATTTTTTTTCCATTATTTTCTTTAAAAAAACTTGAGTTCACTAGCATAGGTGAATGGTAAATACCTTCATATAAAACCGGAAGTATTTACTTTTCATTTTGGATACAAACGCTTTATTTTACTAGAATTTGATTTAAACTGGATCTCCAAATTTAAGGTGTAGACATTTTTTAATTAGATAAAATTTTTCCTTATCCACTAGAAGCCAGTTCATATTCCCTCTTTGTCATACGTTGAGAGTGATTTTCAGATACCAGTTCATCACAGGTCAATTGAAAATAACGTCATCACGTCTTTGTGTATTAATAAGTTTTTTTATTCTTTTGATGTTATAGCCATAACAAGGTCTAACGATAAATTCTTTTGATTTGGTAGATTTTACCAGTTACTCAATTTCGTCTACGGGAGCTTGTTTATGTCAGACTCTCTCTCTCTCTCTCTCTCTCTCTCTCTCTCTCTCTCTCTCTCTCTCTCTCTCTCTTCTCTCTCTATATATATATATATATATATATATATATATATATATAATATATGTATATATACATATATATATATTGTCTTTCTTTTCCCTTACTTTCGAGAAGTCTCGCATTTACTCTACTGTCATGTACCTCGAATTATAGCCCTTTGGTCTCTCCCTCTCTCTCTCCCTCTCTCTCTCTCTCTCTCTCTCTTAATCTAGCCGTCTGGTTTCCCATTTCTTCTTGTCTAGACTTATTTTTCAGTGTTCTTCCTCTCTCTCTTTTTTTTCTTTTTTACAAGTAAGCGGTAACAAACATGTTTACTACCAAGCACTCTCTCTCTCTCTCTCTCTCTCTCTCTCTCTCTCTCTCTCTCTGAGAGAGAGAGAGAGAGAGAATTTCTTACATCAACTTTATGTTGATTTGGGGAAGGAAGGCAGTGAGAGAGAGAGAGAGAGAGAGAGAGAGAGAGAGGAGAGACGAGAGAGATTTCCGAGAGAATTTTTTTCATATATCTAGACTGTGTTGATTGATGTTGGGGAAAGAAGAGAAGTTGTGAAGAAGAAAAGAGAGAGAGAGACGAGAAGAAGAGAGAGAGAGAGAGAGAGAGAGAGAGAGAGAGAGAGAGAGAGAGAGCAGGATATGAGTTAGCTCTAGTTGACTGATTTTATGGGAAGTTTGACCAGCGTTTACAGCGACCGGAGGACCCGTTCGATGCCCTGGGAATTAATAAAAGAATAAAACCGGAGGCTTTTTAGGTTCTGAGAGTCTGAATTTGCTCTTTAGATGTCTGATTTGGAACCTGGGAACACACGGAGTGAGAGAGAGAGAGAGAGAGAGAGAGAGAGAGAGAGAGATTTCTTATTTCAAGTTTGTTATACTGATGTAAAGAAATAAGGCAGAGAGAGAGAGAGAGAGAGAGAGAGAGAGAGAGATTATTTCTTACATCAAGTTTGTTATGCTGATGCAAGGAAATAAGGCAGAGAGGGAAAGAGAGAGAGAGAGAGATCATTTCTTATATCAAGTTTGTTATGATGATGTAAGGAAATAAAGGCAAGAGAGAGAGAGAGAGAGAGAGAGAGAGAGAGAGAGAGAGAGAGAGAGAGAGAGAGAATGACTTTTCTGTCTTGTCAGTGCGAAGAGAGAGAGAGAGAGAGAGAGAGAGAGAGAGAGAGAGAGAGTTATGAGGAGTTACAAGGATTAGGATGTCTCAAAGACTTATTAGTCCATCCGGGAGAGTTTATGTTGATCTAGGGAAAGTAGGAAGTTATGTAAGTAAGAGAGAGAGAGAGAGAGAGAGAGAGAGATTCTATTTTCCTCTATCAAGCGTCGCATTTGCCTGCCGAAATAAAAATGACCTCTGGGCATCCCCTTCGTAAAAATAAATCTCTCTGTGGCTGGCGTAGCCACCACCACCAGCCCCAATAGCCACCAAACGTTACCATCCTTCAATGTTCTCATATGAAAATGAGTCTCTCGGGTCATGAAAAGTAACGAGAAAAAAAGGTCTTAATTGGATAGGACGGGTCCTTTTTGGCATGCGTGTCACGCTTACGTAGTAATTAAAAGCTTTAAAGAAGGCGCTTGCAATTCACTCTTAATTGCAGTCTACAAAGAACATGAACTTAACAGCTTTAATTTGTGCATCAATACACCCTGACCCACCCACCCTGACGGCCTGCTAGGGGGGTGTGGGAGGGGGGTTAGGGAGGAGTTAGTTGAGGTGGTTACGGCGAAGGTTGGGGCTGATGGGATGGTTAGGGCAAGGTGGATAAAGGGGGGGGGAGGGGTTCAGAAGTGAGAAGGGGGGAAGGGAAGCTGAGGTGGGGGTAATGGCATGCTTAGGGGGAAGGTGGGGGATGGGGGTAAGGGAGGCCTGAAAGAAGGGTGTAAGAGAGGGGAAGGGGGTTAACGTCGGGTGGGGGAAAGGAGGGCGTAAGAAAGGGGGGGAGTTTAAAGGAGGGAGGGGGCGAGTGGAGGGGTGGAGGGGGGGGGGAGGGTAAGGGAGGCCTGAAAGGAGGGTGTAAGAGAGGGGAAGGGGGTTAATGTCGGGTGGGGAAAAGGAGGGTGTAAGAAAGAGGGGGTGGGGATTTAGTGGTGGGAGAGGGAGGAAGTTGAGGTGAGGAGGGTGACGAGATGGTTAGGGGGGGAAGGAAGGTGGGGAGGGGGTTAAGGTGAAGGGGGTTGGTCGGGGGTTAGAGAATTGCAAGGGAGGTTCACTGCAGCAAAGTCATTAGGGTCGGACACTACATTACGGCAACTGCAATTATCGCCGTTAGGCGTCCCTGGTCTTTGTGCCACCATCCTGCGGTAATGGGTCCAGTGACAGATATATTGCCCCAAATGACCGCCTTAACTATCAACAGCATTCATACTATTAATTTTGATAACAGTTAATAGCTTTAAGCTTCATCCTGCTGGTCCTGGTTGTTGTTTTCGGGTAAGGATGGCGACGCTTCGTGGCTCTCGTCGGGATTTGCACAAAAGCTGTGGAGTCATTCGGTTGTGCTCATTCTTGTTTTTTATTATTATCATTCTTCTTCCTCTCCTCCCTCCTCTGCCTCTTTTTCTTAATGCGCCACATTTATCTCTTTCTCTTCTTATTACTGTACATACTTCCGTAATCGGTATTTGCGCAAAAGCTCTGAAGTCTTTCGCTTATTCTTCTTAATCTTCTTCATGTTATTCGTCCTCTTCTGCCTCTTTTCCTTCTTCTCAATGCATCCTATTCGCCTCTTTCTCCTCTTACTTCAACTGCACATACTCCCGTACTCGGCATTTGTACTAAAGCTCTGAAGCCCTTGTTTGTGCTTATTCGTCTTCATTTTAGTCTCCCTCTTCTGCCTCTTTTTCTTTTCCTCAATGCACCCCGTTCTCTTGTTTCTCATCTTCCTATTACTCTGCATAATCCTTCTCCAGTTGCTCCTATCATTTTCATCCTTATTGAAATTTTTCTCTTCCTACTCAGGGCTCTACAGGTTATTTGCCTTTCCTTCTCTCTTCATTTTCTTACTCTTCCTCTTATTGTATTTCCTCCTTCTTCCCATGTCCGTATGCGCCTACTACATTCTTCTCCTTGCTTCTCCGGTTATTAGGAATGAAATGACGTAAGGATGGTTAAGAGACACAACGCAAGAATTAGTCTGTTTTAATTTCTGGAGCTATTTAGTATATACAAATGTCATTCAGAAATATTGTAACAATAAAGAACTGCTAAGAATTAGATAAGAGAGATTCATATGAAACAGTTACAAAGATAACCAGGATGATAAATAATTTTTATAATTCTTGCATTGTTTCACTCAATAAATAGACAAAAAACAAAATCTCCACAGTAAGGGTATATATAAAAAAGATAATTCACGTAATAAGTAAATCGTTATAACTGCTGATCTTCCAACCTTTTAATTAACTTATGCATTATTGACCCTAATTCCTCAATCTAAATACTGAGAGAGAGAGAGAGAGAGAGAGAGAGAGAGAGAGAGAGAGACCTTACCTTACAGACATTACATATTGTTCGTGTTGCCCCAGGTCCCTCAGTGTGAGGCACCTCTAATGTCTACCAGAGAGTTGCTAGTGCATCTTCCGGTATATTTTGCAGCTTCCAATCTTGGATGGTCTGGGATGCAGCTTAGATATTTGTTGAGCTTATTCTTAAACACATCTACGCTCACTCCTGACATATTCCTCAAATGAGCTGGCAAGGCACTGAGTAGACGCTGCATTGTCGATGCTGGTGCGTAGTGGATTAATGTCCTGTGTGCTTTCCTTATTTTTCCTGGTATAGTTTTGGGCACTATTAATCTACCTCTGCTTACTCTTTCTGATATTTTTAGCTCCACGATGTTTTCGGCAATTCCTTCTATCTGTTTCCATGCCTGAATTATCATGTGGCGTTCTCTTCTCCTTTCTTTCTGGACTATATAATTTTAAAGATTGTATCTTTCCCAGTAGTCAAGATCCTTAACTTCTTCTATTCTAGCTGTAAAGGACCTTTGTACATTCTCTCTTTGTGCAATATCCTTTTGATACGTTTTATAAAGCATAATCATGTATTTAGCTTTTCTTGTTTTGAAGTGCAATAACAACATTTCCATTTTTGCTTTACATTTTGCCAATAGAATTGCTATTTTATAATTGCATTACATGTTCCTATTCAACATCACACCAAGGTCTTTAACTGCTTCCTTATTAGTGATTATTCTCGTTATTAGGTCCGCTATATGCATATAGCTTTCCTTCTCTATCTCCATAATTTATTGATTCAAATTTATCAGAGTTAAATACCATCCTATTTACCTCTGCCTATTCATATACTTTGTTAAGGTCTCTTTGTAGCGCGTTCCTATCTTCATCACAAGTAATTTCTCTACTTATTCTTGTGTCATCAGCAAAACTACTCACTACCTAGTCCTTAACATTACTGTCTATGTCTGCAATGATAATAACAAACAGTAATGCAGCTAGCACCGTACCTTGTGGCACACCAGATATTACCTTAGCTTCATCCGATTTCTCATCGTTTGCAATAACTATCTGTTTTCTGTTGTGTAAAAATTCTTTTAACCATCTTCCTACTTTGTCCACTACATTATGTTTTCTAATTTTCTTCACTAATATATTATGATCTACCTTGTCAAAAGCTTTTGCAAAGTCTAGATAAACCACATCTGTTTCTTTTCCGTTTTTCATATTTTTGGATATGTTCTCACAGTGGACTAACAGTTGGGTATGTGTACTTTTTCTAGGTACAAAACCATGTTGTCTTACATTAAACAAATTATTTTTTTATTAAATGTTTCATAATATTTTTCTTCATTACCCTTTCATACACTTTCATAATATGTGCCTCTAGTCTGATCCACTTTTGAAAGTAGAGGTAATATATGCTAATTTGTGCTCATCATAAATCTTGCCTGTATCTACACTGCCTTAATAATATTGCAAGGGGCTTTGCGATAGAATGAACTACTTTCTTTAACAAAATAGCAGGGACACCATCAGGCCCAGCTGCTGCTCCATTTTTAATTTCATTAATAGCCTGCACAATATCGGCTTCATTAATATCTATGTCTGATAAATATTCACTATTTTCATCCCTTATTTCTGTATCATTATCTTCATTATCAATTCTAGGGGTAAATTCTCTCTTATAACTTTCTGCTAATATGTTGCATATTTCCTTTTTTTCATTTGTTAATCTCCTTTCAATTCTTAGAGGGCCTATTTCTATTCTTTTATTCATCTTTTTTGCATACGAGTACAATAGTTTAGGGCTTTGCTTGATATTTACTAGGGTATTTTTCTTCCAAGTCCCGTTTTTCATTTTCTTTTGATTGAATAATCTTTTGTTCTGCATTTTCTATCTTACTTTTTAGTTCCATCACTTTCCATGAATTTTTTTTCTTTTGCAGGACCTTTTTTTCCACTTTCTGATTTTCTGGAACAAGATCCTTCTGTCTCTTTTCTTCTTCGGTATATATTTATCCACTATTTTCTCTATTAGTTTATATAATATCTCCGTATTTACCTGTATATCATCACTTACGAAAATGTTATCCCAATCTTTGTTTAATTCTTCATTTATTTCTGACCATTTTATATTTTTACTGTAGAAATTGTATTTTCCATATCCTTCCCACTTTTTCATCTCTTGCTTATCTCTGTTTTCACTTGCTTTGGAATGGACTGTTAATTCTATGACATTATGGTCTGAAATACTCGCATTATAAACTATTATTTCTTTAACATAATTCCCCTCGTTCACAAATACTAGGTCCAAAGTATTTTCCTTTCTTGTTGGCAGGTGATTTATTGGTTGAATGTTGTATTCTAGTAGCATATCTAATACCTTTTCGAATTGCTTCTTATCTTCTGCACTACTATTACTCTCTTTTTTTTTTATATGTGTAAATACAACTACAATCTCCTATTTGTTCTTTCCAATCTACGAAAGGAAAGTTAAAGTCTTCAGATAGGAGAATAGTCCAGTCCTTGTGATTTCTATATATATCATCCAATTTTTCTATTATTGTGTCAAACTCTTTAGTATTAGGGGGTCTATATATTACTATGTTCATTAATTCTTCAGATTCAAATTCTATCGCTATTAGTTCACATTCTGAGTTACTATATTTCTCATATATTTTGCCTTGTTTTATGTCTTTCCCATATATCGCGGTTCCCCCTTCATTCCTATTTCTTCTATCTGATCTATAAGTTTGGAACCCTTTTACTTGATCATCATTACCAGTCTCTAGGGAATACCAGGTTTCACTTAATTCATTATATATATTTTCTTTTCAATTTGGGTTAGTTCTTCTAAGAACTTTATTTTTCTTTTTGAGCTACTCGTAACCAAAACCCTGCGCATTCATCACTATGATGGAGAGAGAGAGAGAGAGAGAGAGAGAGAGAGAGAGAGAGAGAGAGAGAGAGAGAGTTAAAAACTTGGTTTTTTATATACTGGTTATTTTTATCGACTTTTATTTTATTTTGATTTTTAGGAGCCGAATGTGGCCAGATAAAGAGTATGATTGAGACGCCTTTGAGATTTCCCAGCAAAGTCTCCAGATAACAAAATGTCATTAGAAGAGAGTCTTTGGAGAATGTTAGGGCCTATGCAAGGGCCTTGCAAGAATGCTCGATTTCCACTATAGCCAGGCCTAAAACTGGCGTCACAGCTGTCTGGGTCATTGACTCTGACGTGAATCAGAAGCGATTCTATAACTCTAGCTGTGAATTATTCTCATTAGGGCTGAATGGAACCATATCATTTATTAAGAAATAAAACAAAAATAGAAAATAAAAGGTTATAATGATGAATAAATGTTGAATAAAGGTCAATGAAATCTCTTAGAACCGTCAAAACTGCTTTTCTTTCTAAAAATACGATAATTACGTGTTTAAGTAAGGAATACTATGATGTAATATATATCATATGCATTTAATACTCGCCTAAATATGGAATAAAATATGTCTGAGAAGTGTATTACTTAAATACACTGATATTTCACATTATCGTCAACACTTCCCAGAAAAAAATATTTCCTAAAAGCGAACCAAACCATAGCTTAAATACATCTATAAATAGAGACATCGAACGACACACATTTCTTAGATATACCAATATTTATAAAGAGGGCATTCATACGATACACATCTCTTATGTGTACCAATATTTCTGAATAGAGACTTCACACCGTACATATTTCTTATATGAATTTTTGTCACGTCACCGTGATTAATATACGTACATGAATTAAGTTATAAATATCCTTTAATTTCCAATTCGCTAGAATGGAGACTGTTCCTGAAGCAGGACGACTGACAGGCCTGGAGGCCTACCTGGCGTCTGGTGAGAAAGTGAGAAAGAACATGAATTAAGTTATAAATATCCTTTAATTTCCAATTCGCTCTACCTCGGAATTAATACACTTTCATATATGTTAACCGAAGGGAAATTTTTTCTTTTAGTTGATAATAATTCCGTCCTCTCGTGGATTCGAACCAACTCGCAGAGGAGAAATCAGGACTTCAGTGAAGTTACCGACTTGGCCAATATACCGATATTTGTAAACATTCACACGGTACATTTTGCATAATTCCCCTCGGTACATTTTGCATAATTCATTTCTCCTGAAAATACTCCGGCGTGGAAACCCGTTTCGTTCCTGACGAATCCAAAACCGTTCCGGGCAGTATAATTCCTGTCGAGGAGATGCTCTTACACCACGGAGACTAAAGATAAGGCGAGGCTGTGTTAATATAAAGTTGCCTCAGTCGTTTCCAGTATCCGTTTACTTAATTGCTTCTCGCCTCATGGACGAGAGAAGCTGGTGAAAGTGATTCTGCTTTTTTCCCCTTGAGATTTCATCGGATTTCCACGAATTGTTTCTCATTTTCTCCAGTGATTAGGGCTATTGTTCATTTTATCTCTATATACGCGTTTTCATTCTTAGTCGCGTTTGTATTTCTAATTTCATTTTCGTGGAGTGAATTTCCATTTTGTGGTCATTCAGTTTTTTACGTTTTTCTTCATCGGCAGCATCGCTGTTCATTTTTTGTTTTTGTTTTTATCAATGAGATTTCAGCCTATGTTATTCATTATTTCAACTTTGTTGCCTTACAGTTTTAAACATTACAGTGAATTCCTTAATTATTCATTCGTGTCCATTTTGTCATTATAATTATTCAGGCTCTCGTGTATATATATATATATATATATATATATATATATATATATATATATATATATATATATATATATATATATATATATATATATATATATATATATATATATATGTATATATATATATATATACATATATATATATATATATATATATATATATATATATATATATATATATATATATATATATATATATATATATATATATATATCTGTGTGTGTGTGTGTTTGTTTGTGTTCACAGGTATGGATTGCATCACAATATGAATATGTATATTTGCGTGAATGCTCATGTGAGTATTTTATTTGCACATAAGTACAGATCTCAACACAGTAAATATCTGCAGCGGTAACCGTGCTTTCAAGTAGAGACGAAGAGAGAGAGAGAGGAGAAAGAAGAGAGACCAACGAGAGAATGCGAGAGAGACGAGAGAGAGAGAGAGAGAGAGAGAGAGGAGAGAGAGAATAAAAAACCCTAATAAAGAAACCTTTTTCCCATCCATAAAAGTAAAATGGAAATCCCACAACACGGATCCAATATCACAGACCTTTCTCGTCATCGTTTCCACCTGGGGAAGGAATAAAAAAAAAGGAGAGTGTGAGATAGAAAAAAAAAGAAAGAGCCACAGAATACTTCCGACCTTTGCAACGGCGCCCCCAAATCATTTTACAATATTCCGCGAGGAGTCTTACGTGTACCTGGTGAGAACCACTTTGTCGGAGCGGCGGCAATACAAGGGAATTTTGAAATTGCTGGTGATCCGCGCCTCCATTTTTGACGTTGGAATGGCACTATGGGACTTGAGAGGAAAACTGTCAGTATCGAACAACAGGTTTTCGAGTTGTCTTGTTTTTTTTTGTCTTCTTTTTTTTCTCTTTCGCAATTGATATATAACCTCGGCGCCGAGCTTTCATTTGATCTCGATGATTTCCAACTGCTGGAATGTCAACGCGTTCAGCAGACACAAAAGGGAGAAGTGGATGCTGACGTTGTTATTTCTGTCGCTGATCAGTTTTTCTTCACTTTCTTTTTTTTTAACCTTTCATTTTTTAACCTTTTTTTTTGAGGTTGTAAAAATGACAGGAGGAAACGAGAATGTGGTGGAGAGAGAGAGAGAGAGAGAGAGAGAGAGAGAGAGAGAGAGAGAGATACTAGATCGAGTATGGATGGCTCTTGACGGAGATTTATTGATTGCATGAGCTATCTGGCGCTCCTTTGGAAGATCTAGAGAGGGAAGGAATGTGGTGAAGCCAGTTTATTTTTCGTAGATGCTTAAAAGTGAAAGCGAAGTCCGTGCTTCTTTATCTCTTACTGAGATATTGATTAGAGGTAAAAATTAGTTATAACACGGTTAATGGTTTTAAACACCTAATGAGTAGCAAAGTCCTTTATCCGCCCTGTTTACTGAAAAGAGAAAATTCACGATTAAAATTAAAAAAGGGATATTCTTTTAACTAAACATGAGAGAAGGGACGCAACTTTTATCATTCAAAAGGCACAATATACTCTATTATCTATCATCATAATTTGAAATAAGTTGATGATTTTCTAGCAGTTTACCATGCAAGGAAAATAACAGAAAAATGTAAATATAATAGTGACATCAACTATTATGTTTTTACCACGTTAATTTAAAGCACAGAAAGAGCACCTTGTAATATTAAAAAAAAAAAAATAATTCGTCAACACCTGTAAACAATTTATCATTTTCTATAAAAAGTTCAGTAACGAATTTGCGATTCAAAATCTTATATCTAAACGGATAAATGGATCGCTGTCAACATCACTTTAAAAGTCAGTTTATAATTTTTTGGGTTGAATCTTGTGCAAAAATGAACATCAGGGTCCAAAGAAGGCAATTTTAATTATCAACTCATGAACGTGAGTGGGTAGTTAGAAAAACAGTCAGAGCTTTAACGTTATTTAATTCACACCATCTTAATCAAACGAAATCTGGCTGGATCAGTGCAACATTATCATTAGCAAATTCCTATTTTTATTCTTGTTACAGTCACTTTAGGAAAAATTCCTACCTTAATGTATCTTTTTTTTTTTTTTTTTTTTTTTTTAATCGTACTTATGGACAAGTTTTTAGGTTTTATTCCTTGCGAGGTATAATCGTCTGCATAGGTTTGTCCTTCTTAAAACGAAGACCAACGCGTGCACATATATGCATATACATGCATACATACATACACATTATATATTATATATATAGATATATATATATAGTATATATTATATACTATATATATATATATGTATATAATACACACACACACACACACATATATATATATATATATATATATATATATATATATATTAATATATATATATCTATATATATATATGTATATATATATACATGTATGTATAAGCGAATACCACACGAAAATGATAGGCTTTCGTCTTTATTCAGGCCTTTGTATAGAGTTTCTGCCTATTATATTCCTGTGGTATTCGCTCAAGAAATAATTCACATGCATATAATGTGCTTTTTAAAGCATATATTTATTATAATATATAGATATATATATATATATATATATAGTATATATATATATATATATATATAATCTCAAGGCGTGGTTAACCTAGCCTCAACCATATCAGTGCTCTTGAGTCTAGGTGCAACCTATATATCAAAGCTTTTGCCTCTACCATTATATTTATCAAGATTCCTGATTTCTGCATCGCTCGGAGTAAGGCTAATAAAGTCGCTTAAAATGTTCAGATAAACTTTGAAACTGATTCCTCGAGTTTTGCGTTTTTAAATCGTCACTTCGCGCCAGTGAGAAAGAGGAATTCTAGAGTTTTCATTAGTTTGTTGTGACTCCTTAGAATTTTATTTACACATTATTTGAAGGAATCTGGCAAAAGATAATAAAGGGAAAAATGCATTCGCAGGGAAAGTAAGATCTCTTTCAATCTTCCGGAATGAAAGACATTAAATTCTAAGAGGCAAATCGCGTCGTCATGTAAACTTGCAAACGCGAAGGGATGTAGAGGGCAGAGAGATGTCCACTCTCTATCATATTCTTGAGAACTGTCAGCAATAATTCAAACTAGAAAGCTTCAGTAACGTTTATGTTTCTTCTTTAGCTCTTACTCCTCCTCCTCCCCCTCCTCGAGTCTACAGAACAAGAAGAACAAGAAGAAGGAGAAGAAGAAGAAGAAGAAGAGATAGAGATAGAGAGAGAGAGAGAGAGGGAGAGAGAGAGAGAGAGAGAGGCGAAGAAGAAGAAGAAGAAAAGGAAGAAGAGAGAGAGAGAAAGAGAGAGAGAGATAAGAAAAAGTTGAAGAGAGAGAAAGAGACCAGAAGAAGAAGAAGATGAGAGAGAGAGAGAGAGAGAGAGAGAGAGAGGTAGAGATAGGTGAATAAGGAAGAAGGATAAGAAGAAGAAGGACGACGAAGAAGAAGAAAGAAAAAGATGATGAGGCTGAGAGGATGCGAGAGAGAGAGGAGGTTAAGAAGAAAGAAGCAGAGAAGAGAGAGAGAGAGAGAGAGAGACCTTACCTTACAGACCTTACATCTTGTTCGGGTTGCCCCAGGTCCCTCAGTGTGAGGCACCTCTAATGTCTACCAGAGAGTTGCTAGTACATCTTCCGGTATATTTTGCATCTTCCAATCTTGGATGGTCTGGGATGCAGTTTAGATATTTGTCGAGCTTATTCTTAAACACATCTACGCTCACTCCTGATATATTCCTCAGATGAGCTGGCAACGCATTGAATAGACGCTGCATTATCGATGCTGGTGCGTAGTGGATTAATGTCCTGTGTGCTTTCCTTATTTTTCCTGGTATAGTTTTGGGCACTATTAATCTACCTCTGCTTGCTCTTTCTGATATTTTTAGTTCCATGATATTTTCTGCTATTCCTTCTATCTGTTTCCATGCCTGAATTATCATGTAGCGTTCTCTTCTCCTTTCCAGACTATATAATTTTAAGGATTGTAGTCTTTCCCAGTAGTCAAGGTCTTTAACTTCTTCTATTCTAGCTGTAAAGGACCTTTGTACACTCTCTATTTGTGCAATATCCTTTTGATAGTGTGGGTACCATATCATATTGCAATATTCAAGTGGACTACGAACATATGTTTTATAAAGCATATTCATGTGTTCAGCTTTTCTTGTTTTGAAGTGCCGTAACAACATTCCCATTTTTGCTTTACATTTTGCCAACAGAATTGCTATTTGATCATTGCATAACATGTTCCTATTCATCATCACACCAAGGTCTTTAACTGCTTACTTATTTGTAATTGTCTCATTATTAGGTCCCCTATATGCATATAGCTTTCTTTCTCTGTCTCCATAATTTATTGATTCAAATTTATCAGAGTTAAATACCATCCTATTTACCTCTGCCCAATCATATACTTTGTTAAATTCTCTTTGTAGAGCGTTCCTATCTTCATCACAAGTAATTTCTCTACTTATTCTTGTGTCATCTGCGAAACTACTCACTACCGAATCCTTAACAGAGAGAGAGAGAGGCGAAGAAGAAGAAGAAGAAGAAGAAGAAGAAGAAGAAGAAGAAGAACAAGAAGAGAGGGAGAGAGAGAGAGAGAGAGAAAGAGAGAGAGAAGAAAAAGTAGAAGAGAGAGAAAGAGACGTGAAGAAGAAGAAGAAGATGAAAGAGAGAGAGAGTGAGAGAGGGGAAGAAGGAGAAGGAGAAGAAGAAGAAGAAGAAGAAAAAGATGATGATGAGAGAGAGAGAGAGGGAGAGAGAGAGAGAGAGATGTGAAGAAGAAGAAGAAGTCGGGAAGGGATCATGTTCAGGCAGAGTTTTCCTTCTGAAAGATAAATTACAGGCGTCTTCCTAAATCCTCAGATAATAAAGCCGCAGGTAAGAAAACCAGTCGAAATCAACAAAAGGATCGGATGATTTGACGCCAAATAATAGCCGTTCGGGTCAGGCATGAATCATGGATGGCGGAACTTGAGAAAGAAAAGTCGAGAGAAGTATATATACATGAATGTATATATATATATATATATATAGATATATATATATATATATATATATATATATATATACATATATATATATATATATATATATATATATATATATATATATATATATATATATATATATATATATATATATATATATATATATATATATATATATCGTGTTGGCGAGTAGTCATTCCCTCCGGGTTGTTTGGGAACCTCGTTTGTCAAAGAAGCATGAAGGTGCAATTTTCGCTTACTCGGGGAGTAAGCCTTACAAACTAATTCGTTGTTATTATTGTTGTTGTTCTCGCTGTTCTTGTTTGGGGGGTAGGAAAGGTCTATGGAGGAGCCTAAAAAGGTCCGAAAAAGGTGTTTCGCGTTGAGTTAAAGATACAGGAATTTCAGGATAGGATATTTAGGATTGATTCATTAGAATGAAAATGTAAAAAATAGATAATATGCATGTTAAACAGTATAGAAAAGGTATTTATAATAAAATATAGCGTATCTATTTCAATTTTCGTTGGTTTTAGTACGTTTTAATTTACGTTAAAAGTTAGGAATAAATGTTTACAACTTATATGTTTGGGGAAAACTGTTGCACGCGTCCTGAGTAAGCTGGAGGTCGGATAATGCCTTGTTGTATCACTTGTCATCGGCTCGGATGATAGAAGTGGAGTTTTCTTTCCTGGCTTTGGTCTCTGCAAGGATATATTAAATATATTTTATGTGCATGTTTTTTATATATTTATATTGTGCTAGGTTTTTTTTGAAGGAGTGAAAATAAAAGCAATCATACATTCAAAGCTTGCAAGGTCACGAGGATGGGACCAAAGAGGAGAAGCAGGGTAATTTAAAGATCAAGAAGCTAGCACACATATAAATCCAGCTGTCCTACCCATTCGGCCATTTCATGGATATTTGATAATGAGGACAGTTTGCCCGTGAAAGGCTGTAACCTTTTTGAATTAATGACTCCACTAGATACATCCTGTTTGAATGAAGTCCTTATATATATATATATATTATATATATATATATATATTATATATAATATATATATATATATTATATATAATATATATGTGTGTGTGTGTGTGTGTGTGTGTGTGCGTATGCATGTGTGTATGACTACTCCTGAGTGTATGAGTGAATGGACAGCAGCACGACCGATGAAGTTCTATCAGCTAACCATGCAGGCAAATTTAATTGAGTGAATATAAAGCAATTCTCCATGGCAGGTTTCCGTTAAATATAGGAAAGTATTTGATATCCTTACAAGTTCCAGTGTCGCGTAACGAATTATTATTATTACATTTTCTCTCTCTTTATCTACATTGTTTGTTCCTTCTTCATAAATCATGTTCTTGAATGTCTGAAAGCCTTCGGAGAATATCGCATTGGAGAGATTTCCTGATAAATTGAGCGGCAATTTCAGAATGAATTATCCTTTAGATTTATGTTAGGAATCGAGAACTTTACTTTCACGAGGAGTTTCCGATTATGTTTTCACTTATTATAAAGTTTATGGAGAACTGTCACCTTTGCAATATATTGTTTATGATGTTTTTGTGCATTTCTGATGTTGATGGGTAATTTTCGTACGTATTTGATACTGTTTAATTTGATTTTTTTTTATATCGATACTTGTTTAATATTTTTTCTTATTTTGATTTTTATACGATTTTCGTATGCATTTGATACTATTTAATTTTATTTTGTTTTTATATCGATATGTTTTTTTTTTCTTTTTTTTACGAATGTTTAACCAATGGACAGGAAACCTTTCATGCACTGCCCTCATAGTTCACAACGTTTCAAGTACCAGCGATAAAGTTGCTGGAACGCTCTTCTTGTCCACCGTCTGACACAAACCGCCGTTGGAAAAGTCATTTCCAATACGCAAGAAGGACAATAAAACTTCCCCTCCCTACTTCCTCCCAAGGCAGCCCCCAATCCGTTTCCTCTATACCAGACTTCTCCCTCTTTCCCACCTCCTTCTCTCCCTCCCTCCCTCCCGCTCACATCCAATCCCCCTTCTTTCCTTATCTTTCCCATGACCCCCCATATCAGGCGCTTATCTCGTGCGACTTCATAACCGGATGGTGGAAACGCCAAGAGACACTAAAGCTTCTTATTTACGACAACGACTCGGCCATAAATTCCGTTTGATAATGCAGCTGACCGTTAGGGAACTCGTAATTCTGGACAAAGGAGGACGCCAACTGCCTCGCAAATTGTTTCCGCGCCCCATGAAAGGTCAACTCGCGACGTCTTCCATAATAATTTCCCCGGAGGAGGCGGGGGAGGGGGGGGTGTTGGAGGGCTGGAACGGCGGTGGCGACCTGTGATATGCCGTGATTATTCGCAGTTTCGCGACCTCCCCAGAAATACACCAATCGGCGCTGATAAAAGACGGCGGCGTATTTTACGGCTTGTCTTTTCGATGGGTGTCCTCCTCCTCCTCCTCCTCCTCCTCCTTCTCTCTCTCTCTCTATCTCTATGCATCTCCGGATCTCGTTTCGTCTTACAATATATTATCATAAGTTCCTTCGCTAGGGGTTTATTTTTTTTATTAGTGTTGAGAGGTGAACAGCCCGCTGATGAAAGGCCTATTTCTTCGAATTGACTCGTAACTTTCTCTCTCTCTCTCTCTCTCTCTCGTTTCGCCTTACTTTATTAATATATATTCCATCGCGGAAATGTCATTTCATTAACGAGAGATGAACACGCCGCGCATAGAAGACGAACGCATTCCAAGGCTTGTCTTTTCAATGGGACTCGTAACTTTCTCTCTCTCTCTCTCTCTCTCTCTCTCTCTCTCGTTTCATCTTACTGTTATTAATATAAGTTCCTTCTTAATGAGAGATGAACGCACAGCTGACAGAGGACGATAGTATTCTATGGCTTATCTTTTCAATGGGACTCGCAACCTTCCTCTCTCTCTCTCTCTCTCTCCTCTCTCTCTCTCTCTCTCTCTCTCTGCATCTCCCCCAACTCGTTTCGTCCGTGCTATTAATATAAGTTCCATCCCTGAATTTTTTTTTCTTTTTATTAATGAGGTATGAACACGAACCATAACGCGTGTCTAGGCAACGACTTACTGGAGGGACATTGTAGTAATTAACATTGCGAACCGAAAATATCTTTATTATCCATCAAATATGAAAAATTTTTGATGTTCCAAGTTATATAAACCTCGCAATCATAGAACTAATGGTTTAGATGAAAATGATGCTGATTTAGTAGAGTTCTCTGCGACATCTGTCACGCCCAGAAGTCCAAATGTCACCAGGCTTACTTATCTTGCTCTATTCATTTTCGCTCATTCAAGGAGCAAGCCTACAATCTACTTAGTTGTTGTTATTCTTGCTTTTGTTCTTCTTGTTGGGGGACTTGAAAGGTCTGTGGAAAAGCCTGAAAATGTCTGAAAAAGGTATTTCGCGATGAGTTAAAGATACGGGAATTTTAGGATAGGATATTTATGATTTATTTATTAGAAGGAAAATGTTAGAAATAAATAATGTGCATGTTAAACGGTACAGAACAATTAGTTATAGTAAAATGGAACGTATTTATTTTAATTTTCGTCGGTGAAGCAAACCTCTATTTGACTGTAGATTTTAGCACATGCCCCGAGTAAGCTGGAGGGCGGATCACGCCTTGTTTGACTGATACAGACACAACAGGGTTGATATTTATGCTGAACACGAGTCTCGGTCTTTGTTTTTTGGTCGAAAGAATTTTAACTTAAATAATAAAATAAAAACTGATGAAGGGGAGAAACTAAATTGAGATAGTACAAGAAAAATTATGAACCTGAGTCATAAAAGGTGAAAGACTGAGCTAGGCAAGTAAGAGAGAGAGAGAGAGAGAGAGAGAGAGAGAGAGAGAGAGAGAGAAGGTTTGCGCGCCATCTGTAATCATAGGAGCACCAGCTATTGGAAATCATCACCAACGTAACCATCTGCAATCATCCCTTTTTGCATATCCCCTTAGCATTTCATCCTTGCATCTCCCCCTTGCATTCCCCCTTGTATCTTCCCCTTGCATTTTCCCCTTCCATTTCCCCTTTGCATTTCCTCCTTGCATCCTCTTGCATTTCCCCCTTGCATTCCCCCCTCGTATTTCCCCTTTCAATTCCCTCCTTGCATTCCCTTGCACGTCCCCCTTGCATTCTCCCTTTGCATCCCCTTGCATTTTCCCCTTGCATTCTCCCTTTGCATTCCCTTGCAAGTCCCCCTTGCAT
>NC_087217.1:51903591-51908591 GCF_015104395.2 Macrobrachium nipponense | reverse complement strand
TCCAGGACTCATGCAGAAGAGTGTGATCCTAGAAACGGCACACATAGTAAGAAGAGTGATGGACTCCTAAGGAGGCAGGATGCAACCCGGAACCCCACACTATAAATACCACCCAGTCGAATTGGAGGACTGTGATAGAGCAAAAAAAAAAAAAAAAAAAAAAAAAAAAAAAAAAAAAAAAAAAAAAAAAAAAAAAAAAAAAATAATAATAATAATCAATAATAATTATGTGAGACTGACCATCATGAATATTCTCAGTTTATTATCTGATCAATTTGAATGCAATTTTTTGTTTAATATTATCAATAGATCTTTTAATAATAATAATAATAATAATAATAACAAGTCAAAACTCAACGCCGGAAAATATCATAAAAGCCATAAACACATGGGCATGGTGCCAGTAATCAGATACAGCGCAGGAATAGTGGAATGGACGAAGGCAGAACTCCGCAGCATAGATCAGGAAAACCAGGAAACATATGACAATACACAAAGCACTACACCCAAGAGCAAATACGGACAGACTATACATAACACGAAAGGAAGGAGGGAGAGGACTACTAAGTATAGAGGACTGCGTCAACATCGAGAACAGAGCACTGGGGCAATATCTGAAAACCAGTGAAGACGAGTGGCTAAAGAGTGCATGGGAAGAAGGACTAATAAAAGTAGACGAAGACCCAGAAATATACAGAGACAGGAGAAAGACAGAAAGAACAGAGGACTGGCACAACAAACCAATGCACGGACAATACATGAGACAGACTAAAGAACTAGCCAGCGATGACAATTGGCAATGGCTACAGAAGGGAGAGCTAAAGAAGGAAACTGAAGGAATGATTAACAGCGGCACAAGATCAGGCCCTAAGAACCAGATATGTTCAAAGAACGGATAGATGGAAATAACATTCTCTCCCCATATTGTAGGAAAGTGCAATACGAAAAAATGAACCATAAACCACACAGCAAGTGAATGCCCGGCACTTGCACAGAACCAGTACAAAAAGAGGCATGATTCAGTGGCAAAAGCCCTCCACTGGAGCCTGTGCAAGAAACATCAGCTACCTTGCAGTAATAAGTGGTACGAGCACCAACCTGAAGGGAGTGATAGAAAACGATCAGGCAAAGATCCTCTGGGACTATGGTATCAGAACGGATAGGGTGATACGTGCAAACAGACCAGACGTGACGTTGATTGACAAAGTCAAGAAGAAAGTATCACTCATTGATGTCGCAATACCATGGGACACCAGAGTTGAAGAGAAAGAGAGGGAAAAAATGGATAAGTATCAAGATCTGAAAATAGAAATAAGAAGGATATGGGATATGCCAGTGGAAATCGTCCCCATAATCATAGGAGCACTAGGCACGATCCCAAGATCCCTGAAAAGGAATCTAGAAAAACTAGAGGCTGAAGTAGCTCCAGGACTCATGCAGAAGAGTGTGATCCTAGAAACGGCACACATAGTAAGAAAAGTGATGGACTCCTAAGGAGGTAGGATGCAACCCGGAACCCCACACTATAAATACCACCCAGTCGAATTGGAGGACTGTGATAGAGTAAAAAAAAAAAAAAAATAAAATAATAATAATAATAATAATAATGATAAAGCAGAGACAATCTGGATACATGAGATAACATGATAAAAAAAATGATAAATCGCTAGATCCACATTTGCTGAAGTAGTATAAAAAATAGTATTCATAATGATGAGAATGACGGTGATAATATTGAGAATAGTAGTTAAAAGAATTGAAAATTATAGCAATTAAAAATGAAACAAACTATCAAATTAACTAGAAAATACCAGATTCCTGTCTGCCTTTACCACATATATTACAATAACGGGTTTATATCTTTTAATTACGTGAAATTACCCGAATCTGCCGTACGAATCGTAAATGATAAATTGCAACGAGATTATTTTTTTTCTGATTCGGGAAGTTAACATCATTCATAAAGATATTAATGTAATAAATACACAAATTTATATTTTGTAAAAAGAGGAAATCCGTGGATATTTTACTATTAAAATGGCGACGCACTGAGATTTGTTTTTCTTCATAAAGGAATGAGAAAAATGGATAATAATATATTTTTTTGGAGTTAAAAAGTCTTCGTTTGTAGGCATGTACATTTTTTTTTTTACCATAGGCACTGTCTATATACTGTCTTAAGGTTGATTGAATTAATGACCTCAATTGTTAAAACTTGTTAATTTTTCTTTTGTTTTTATCTATCTTATCTGTATTTACTATTTGTTTATTTATTTGTATGCATTTGCCTTTTAACTTATTTTAATTATTTTGTTCATTCATAACTATTCTTGTTTTTGATTACCTTTATTTAGTTTATATTTTTATTTTATTTTCTATCAATTTTCCATTTCCAGTTATTTTTCATTAATTTCATTTTTAATAACCTAAAATGTTTTTCCCTCAATTTTCTTCGTGTTTATATTTCTATAAATTATTTTCAAAAATACGTAGAAATGACACATGCAGGCTAAAAAAAGACTTGACTTGGCGTAATTATGAATATAATAATCATCAGCCACCGACGACCGACAGCACTTAAAAAAAAAAAAAAAAACTATGAAGAGAGAAAAAAAAGACGAGTCTTGGGAAAAGGGCGGTCTAGGCGAAACCGCTCATTAGGATTTCGACTTGTGTATGATTTAAGACACTCCGAGTCAATTAGCGATCAACGCATCTGAAAGGCGGCTCATAAATCACTCGTAATTGTGTCATTTATCTTCGTTTCCAGCCCTTTAATGACTTGATCAAAGAGCTTTTATTCTTTAAAGATTAAAAAAATGTAATAATAATAAAAAAATGTTATGTAGAAGGGGGGAGGGGAATTAAAATTGTTTGGAAGCTACGTTGGAGGTTTGTGGTGATGGGGAGGGAAAGGGGAGGGGTGGATGGAAGGTGTATGTATATGTATGTATGTGTTTGTGGGGCCAGGGGGGGAGGGGGTGATTAATCACTCATCTATCTATTTTGGCCTGTATTCCTGAACCAAATCATTTCCCATGCATTTACTTCTACTGAAAGGGATGACATCATATTTTTTTCATGTTATCTTCTAATATTTTTAATTATCTAGTGTTACTGATGATGAAACTTGAAAAATAAACTGAAACTGTGTCTTCACATATAACATATTAAATAGAATATATAGTAAAATGTTTCATCAAAATAAAATATCGTAGTAAAATGTTTATGACTTACTAAGTGGCATCAATTTTATCTTAACAGTCATGAAAATGCAAATTTGATTATGTCATCATTCTGAATAACTTTAATAACGCCCTACTCCCCTTCCCTCCTCTCCTCTCCCCCTCTCCTCTCCCCCTCTCCTCCCCTCCCTCCCCTCCCCCTCCCCTCCCCCCCCGATTACTCTTCCAAAAGACCTCCCACTAACTCTCTCTCTCTCTCTCTCTCTCTCCTCTCTCTCTCTTACACTGGTAAAGTTCATATGGCTCATACATTTATAAATTTACAGCGCAATAACTCAAAACTCGATTAAGGATCATAATTTACTGGCTGAACACGCGAGAAATATTCCTTCCATCTATTTCTGACGCACAGAAAATCTAGTAAATACTTAAGATCTCTGCTTATTCTCCCATTCCTTACATCAGTCATCTCTTTTTCGTAATACGTAAGAGTATAGTAAAATGAGAATAGTAACACGAATTGAAAAAAAGGAAGTGATGGAAGATTCTTTTTTATTCAATCATAAATAAATCTTCTCGCATTAAATTCTAAAGATAAACTTATTTCTATGTCCAGTACCGTAGTACACTGTTATCTAGGAAAACAGCATGTGACATGAAAAAACAAACTCACATTACGTAATTCCGAATGTGTCAAAGTTATATTCACTAAACACATATGTGATATCTAATGGATTCATAGATACTGGCGAAGTAAAGTAACATATACAAGTACACTCACTTTGCAGAAACAGGCACAGGCACACACACACACACACATACGCATATGTATATATATGTGTGTAAGAGTAATGCTTGTAGCATACACACGCACACCCATGTGTATATACCGGGTGTTTCGAAATTAGAGTCCCCAACCCCTCCACAGAACAAATGGAAAGTTATGAAGTTTTCTGCTATAGCCTATCTCCAAGTACATTATCTTAAGTTTCTATTAAGCTATTTTTTATTTTACATTCCTTGTATTTTCAGACTGAGTGACGGAGTTAGATACAGCCATGGCTAACGACTCGGAGGAAATCAGATGGATTGACCGAATCTGGGCTATAACCTTCAGAGAGGCCAGGGATGCTGGCGCATCCTTCATTTCACGTTCCTGGATAGCTAAATACATTAAAAGAAATTAATCCTTTGTTAAAAGAAACTGGAACAAAAATCCAAATGACTGACATCGCGAAAATAGTGAGAATCTTGGATGGCCTGAAGTCCTTTCTCAGGAGTCAAAAGACATCATAGCTGAAATCATACCCCTCCAGAATGCAGGCTGTGGTACAGGCAGATGGAGGCCACACAAAATATTAAATACTCGGAAACTTAAATAAATACCTGTTCTGAATTACTGTTGCTTTTGTCCGTATAAATTTTAGTTTATGTAAGTGTGATACTAGTAATCTTCGACACGTAGATATATGACTCAATTGTACAAAAATGAAAAATGAGAATGGTTAAAGATGGTCAACAGTTTCGTAATTTTCCCATGTGAAACACAATTAAATACATATTTGCGCGTATGTGTGCGTGTGCGTACACATATATTTAGCTATTTATCTGTTAGAGTGTGTACCACTGGACACAATGTGTATACGGAGGAGCTAAATCTGTTATCATATATAAAAAAGATAATCGTTAATCCACTTGATTTTGAATACGAGGAAAATATTAGACTCGATTTTTTTCTTAAAGCTGATTAATTTTTCAATCAAGTACACATTCCTCGTCTTAATTAAGCTATCTTAGTTATTTATGCTTTCTCTT
>NC_087217.1:51893591-51901091 GCF_015104395.2 Macrobrachium nipponense | reverse complement strand
CCACAATTTGCTTGAAGACTTTTGCCTTCTCAAGCACGAATAAATAAGGTTTTAGATTACGGAGGGACTGCGGTAATCGTCTACCTGAGAAATGTTGCTCACGCAGGTCTTTTTTTTTTTTTTTTTTTTTTTAATGCTTATTATTTTTTTAAATTTATCTTTTTTTAACTTGGGGTTTTCATGTGGTAATGGTTTCTTGTATTTGTGAATGAATGATAGCTACTGAATACACACGCTACGCGAATTTGAAGTTTTATTGTGAGTGTTAAAAGAGATAAGAATTAAATAAATATTTATGTGCAAACATCTAACCTCTCTCTCTCTCTCTCTCTCTCTCTCTCTCTCTCTCTCTCTCTCTCTCTCTCTCTCTCTCTCCTCTATATATATATATATATATATATATATATATATATATATATATATATATATATATATATATATATATACATTTATATATGGGTATACATAAACACTGTATATATGTATATATATATATATATATATATATATACAATATATATATATATTATATATATATAATATATATATAATATATATTATATCTATATATATATATAATATATATATATATGTATATATATAAATAATAATGTAATAATATATATATCTATATATACATACATATATATATATATATAAAAATAATATATATATATATTTATATATATATATGTAATGCTTATGTATACCCAAATGAACGCTGGATAATCTGAAGGCTTCGTTCATTGCTAGTTACATCACCATACCTAACCGAACCGAACAAGTACTAAATAAATAAATAAATAAGCAAATAAATAAATAAATAAATAAATAAATAAATAAATAAATAAATGAATAAATAAATGAAATGAAGTTTCATAGCTTGTAGTATGGTGTAATTTGGTGCTCATAATTTTAAGATATTTTGCTCTTTAGTTCAGTAAGAAAAACATTCGTCAACAAAATGAAGCTTATTTTTAATTAATTATTTTTTTTTATTTTCACTAAAGCCTAACATAATTCTAACCCAGGCATACAGGATAAGAGACATTCTATATTTTACGTTTCCACCAACGATTCCCAACAAAAATGCTGTGAATGTTCCAGCCTTCAATTTCTGTCCTTAAATGCGAAGGATTTCTGGTTCAAAGTTACCATGATTCCAGTTTTTGTCCCCCATTCCAAAACGTAGCAAGACCTAACTGTAGAAACCTAGCCCCCAAGAAATTAAAATTCTCTCATTTCCTCTTCTTTTGGTACATCACATTCTACTTTCCCAAGTTTAAACTTCTTGTGGTTTTAAATCACAAAATCTAAACCACAAAGTCGTACTTGTCAATTTTCTACGAGATAATCCTTACGAAGGAAATGGCCGTATAGGTATCTTTTATAATCTACAAAGCGAATATGATTCAACGCCAACAACGCATCAGGAAGTATGAAAGCGACCACGCCCCGCGATACAGAACCGACAAGAAAATGCAGCGGCGGCGGCGGCGGCGGCGGCGGCGGTGGTCCTAGATTTAACGCCGTTAATTAAATACCTGTCGCAGTCTCCGGGGTGCGAAAATAACACATTCGTCCGCTGATATTTCCAGCTTTATCGGCAGGGCTTACCTTATAGTTTAAAATCGTAAAATCAACCCCGGACTTATACACGACGGTCCGAGTAAGTCGGTGCAATTACCGGTGATTTAGATTTTTTTTTCTCTTCGTGCGAAAGCCGATGGTTAACGGGATATGCGGTGTTGTGCTGAGTTAGGTAAAGGTAGATGATCAGAAATATAGGAATTGATGTAAAAGCAGAAAATACCTGATAATGATTTTACAATTTTATTAGAAAACCGGAGAAAATTTAAAAGCAAAGAATATAGACGCCACTTGTAAAAGGAATTGATGTAAAAGCAGAAAATACGGAATAATGATTTTACAATTGTACTTAGAAAACCGGAGAAAATTTAAAAGCAAAGAATATTGACGCCACTTGTAAAAGAAATTAATGTAAAAGCAGAAAATGTCGAATAATGATTTTATAATTTTACTTAGAAAACTGAAGGAAATTTAAAAGTAAAGAATATTGACGCCACTTGTAAAAGAAATTGATGTAAAAGCAGAAAATGCCGAATAATGATTTTATAATTTTACTTACAAAACTGGAGAAAATTTAAAAACAACTATTTTCCAGTGACGACAGTATTAAGAAATTATATGCAATGCAGTTTCATATTAGGAAAGAAATGCTAAACTATTTTGCAGTGGCAATAATATTAAGGAAAATATGCAATGCAATTTCAATTTTTTGAATGAAATGTTACAATTACTTAGAAAACTGGAGAAAATTTAAAAACAACTATTTTACAGTGACGACAATATAAAAAAAATATATGCAATGCAATTTCATACTAGGAATCAAATGTTTGCAATTTTACTTAGAAAACGGGAAAATAAAAAAAACTATTTTGCAGCGGAGGCAACAATATTGAAAAATTACATTATTCAGTGTAAAAGTGACTGAGAAGTTAGTTTTCATCGTCTTGGTTAGTTGGTCAAAAACCAATATTACAGAATTACTTGCTGTGCCATTTAATTTGATGAGTATAATTACTAAAAATCTGTATCATTGTTTACTATAAGAGTAATTCAGAAGTGAGCCTTCATCATCTTGGCTGGCTGAGCCAGACACAAAGATCTATACCAGGCACATTTTTTTTTATTCACTTGGACAACTTACCAACACTTGAAGGACGTCATATTTCTTTATACAATAGTGTAAATCTGCTCTCGGAGTGACACATCTACTTTTATTGTGATAAATGCAGATGTCCCTTCACAATATGTTATGGGTCATAATGATTTATTTATTCACAGAGCTTACAATGCTGGAGAATGAGATCCATTTACATGAGCGCGTTAGCTGACTTAACAAATGAAACAGAAATATCGCCTGTTTTTTCCTCTTTAGTTATTTTTATAAATAAAATATATGAGTGTCGCCAAGTTTGTTTTTTTCTCTTGGTTTATTTTTATCATTACAAGTGTCTTTTTGTGTCTTTCTGTACCGAATTATCAGAGTAATGATAGGGATTAAAATTTTATTCAAGAAACAACACACTGAATACAAGAAGTTGTATTCAATGTGTGGTGAAGTTTATTATGTGGGAGCTTCAATTTCAGTGCACTTTATATTATAGAATGCTGTAAAACAGTACATCAAATGTCAAAGTCTAGTTATCAATTTTTTTTTGCTTCGGTAAAACATTTACCATTTTTTTTATGTCTTCTTGCAAATACTCAGTAACTAAGTTTACCTCATGGTTTTAATACCACAGTTTTGCCTGATGAATTTTCATTGTCGTCGCAGAAATAAGATTGTTTAATTCTTTGTAAGAACATTAAAATTCCAATTACACACAAACACGCTCGTGGATATCAAAACAATACAAAAGGCACAGAACAAACATATGAAATACTTACATTATGCTGAGAGAGAGAGAGAGAGAGAGAGAGAGAGAGAGAGAGAGAGAGAATGCACACAAACTTGAACAAGGTGAAAAAATGTAACATGTTCAATATCCTCACACGCTCTGCACACACACACACACACACACACACAGAATGCGCACAAACTTGACCAAGGTGGGAAAATGTAATATGTTCAGTATTCTCACAACCTGCACCTCGGCAGAGAGAGAGAGAGAGAGAGAGAGAGAGAGAGAGAGAAGAGAGAGAGAGAATGCTCACAAACTTGACAAAGGTGAAAAAATGCAACATGTTCAGTATTCTCACACCCTGCAGCTCCACACACACACACACACACACACACAGAATGCACACAAACTTGACCAAGGTGAAAAATGTAACATGTTCAGTATTTTCACACCCTGCAGCTCGACAGAGAGAGAGAGAGAGAGAGAGAGAGAGAGAGAGAGAGACACCCCAATACCTCCTTTACTAAATGGATGCCACCACCTCCGCCGCACCCGGACGCTTTCATGGTCATCCGGAGACAAATAACCAGTCTCCATCTTCCTGAAGCTCCCCAATTTATCTTCTGTCCTTTCTCCTTTCTTCCTCTCTTCCTCCTCCTCCTCCTCCTCCTCCTCCTCCTCCTCCTCTACATTTAATTCGGAGAAAGCTCGTCGCTCGGATACTTACCAATAAAAGGGCGAGAGTCGTCCTCATTTCCCATTACCCTCTTTCTTGTTGTTTTTCAGCAACGTTGATTGGAATTTTACGGACGTTTTCTCTTAAGTTTTCGTCTGGTTTGTGTCTCTGAGAGTTCAGGCGTTTGTGCTTTTGTTCGCGAACGTTTTTGCTGCGTTAGTATTTTTATTCGGAATAGTTGATGATTTCGATCTTTTTTTTAAATTGAATGTTAATTTGTGGTTGGTTTAGCAGTGGCAATTTGTAGCTGGTATTCTATGTCACTGAGATTTCAGACGGTTCGTGTTTTTGTTCGCGAACGTTTTTGCTACGTTTATATTTTCATTGTTTAATTCTATGTGTTAGTTTGCAGTTAGTTTACTAACGCCATTGTTTATTCAGGATTGCTGATAGCTTAGATTTTAACAAAATATCTTTATAAATGTTAATTTGGGGTATTTTCACAAAATGGACGATTAATCTGTCTAAAGTCTTTGATGTGTTTTGTGAACGTTTTCGGCTGTTTTGTCGGCGTCAGTGACCCTGGTAATTGTGACGCCAGACAACTCACAATCAATGAATCAATCATTCGGCTGTTTTGTGTCTCTGAGAGTTCATACGTTCGTGTTTTTGTTCGAGAATTTGCCTCGTTTTTTATTTGGGGATGTTGGTAAACTTCATTTGTATTAAACTATGTTGATTAGTGGTTAGCTTATTAATGTTAATTTAGGATTGTTGTTAGTTTAGAGTTCAGACTTTTGTGTTTTTGTTCGCGAACTGTTGCTGCGTTTTAATTTTTATTTGTTGTTGGTAATTTAACTTTTTTCCTAAACCGTATGTTAAATTCTGGTTAGTTTAGTAACGTCACTGTTTATTTGGGATTGATGTTGATTCAGAATGTAAAAAAGAAGTATTTTAAATAGAAGATTCCCTTTTAACAATTTAAACGTATTGTTCTTCTTGCTTTTTGTATGCTTTCAAATCCTCCCTTTGATCAATCCGTCAATGACCGGGGTAATTGTGACGCCTGTTTGTAATACAAAAACTAGTTTTTATTATCTCCATGTTGAAAGATTTTCTTTCAAAGAATTCTCTTATCACTGACCAATTTCACACAACATCTCAAGTCGACATGCCTGAGAAAAACAGCGAGGCAGAACAAACTAACAAAAAAGAAGTAAAAAAAAAAACTATGAAAAAAAGGAGTCAACGGATAAATAAAAAAGCTCTAGAGGAGAATGAGAAAGAAGCGCCTCCCCATAAGGGGCAAAGGAGAAAATAATGCCCGTGAATGCCCGTGATTTGTCTCTCACAGAGAGTTTGACCCATACGGGGCCGCTGGTGCGCAAATTCATTACATGGTACATTATGTTTTTAACTAGGTTGGTGGAGGAAGACAGAAAGCTCCCTTGTTCATTCCTGACTTCTCAGGCGCCCATGGACGGATGCGGGCGAGCGACTCTCTCAATGGAGACGTCCTGACGAAGAAGGAGGGGAGAACAAACAACGGTTTTGAAAGAATACGAGCAACTAATGATGATAACGACTTTTGCTTTGGTCACATGTTGAGGGGCGTCACTACCCCCCCCCCCCCCAACCAATGGTCACATGTTAGTGGGGGGTCCTCCCGCCCCCCTTTGGTGAAAGCCTACCCGCTGACCCTTACGTTCTTCGCTTTGGGCGTGCCCCTTGCGGGGTGAAAATGCAGGGGACCTGACGGCGCGTCCACATACCCAGGAGTCAAATGACTTCCTTTGGTTTCTGTGGCACTGCGTACTAGTAGTGGTGCCCGCTCTACCCAACTTGTTTTTCAGCTCCATGCTCTTCTTCTTCTTCTTCTTCACAAGTTCATTATCGTTACTGGATTACATTCGAAGGCCCAAACTTATTCCTCAGCTTCACGTTTCGATCCTTTTCTTCTTCTTCTTCTTCTTCTTCTTCTTCTTCTTCTTCTTCACAAGTTCATTATCGTTACTCGATTACATTCGAAGGCCCAAACTTATTCTTCAGCTTCACGTTCCGATCTTCTTCTTTTTCTTCTTTCTTCTTTTCTTCACTTGTTCTTTACGTTATGTTTTACCTTCGATTCCAAGGCCCAAACGTATTCCTCAGCTTCACGTTTCCATCTTCTTCTTCTTCACAAGTTCATTATCGTTTCTGGATTGCATTCGAAGGCCCAAACTTATTCCTCAGCTTCACGTTTCGATCCTCTTCTTCTTCTTCTTCTTCTTCTTCTTCTTCTTCTTCTTCTTCACAAGTTCATTATCGTTACTGGATTACATTCGAAGGCCCAAACTTATTCCTCAGCTTCACGTTTCGATCCTCTTCTTCTTCTTCTTCTTCTTCTTCTTCCACAAGTTCATTATCGTTACTGGATTACCTTCGAAGGCCCAAACGTATTCCTCAGCTTCACGTTTTCCTCCTCTTCTTCTTCTTCTTCTTCACAAGTTCATTATCGTTTCTGGATTGCATTCGAAGGGCCCTCCTCTGTCATCATCGGGCACCGATTACACAACAGGAAACGAGAGAAATGAACGTTGTAGGCGCAAATAAAACCCTTTTAATGCCAATCCTCCTGACGGTTTACACGGAGAGCGTGAGGGACACCCCTGGCGTGAGTGGGTCGTAACTCTTCACGACTCCGGGGGACCTCAAAGGGACGTTACGATTAAGGCCCTGGGGGGCTCCCCATACGGGTTGATGAGATCCAGGGACTCTTCAGCGGAGGGCAGAAGTTTGGGGGTGGGGGGGTGAGACGCTTGGGTTCTCCTGGGCCACAAAGCCACAGGGGCATTGGTGGGGGTGCTCCCGTCGTGTCCCCTAACGTTCTTGGATACGGTGTCCCCATGCCCCTTCGTTCCTGCAATACCCAAAGTCCCTCTCGGCCATGTCCTGCGGAGCACAGAGTACCCGCAATCCCGACGGGGGGCTAAGGAAGACTTGTGGGCACGGGAACACCACGTCCACAAAGGCTAATTGGAATGGGATGCCCAGCTATTTTATGACCTCTACCATCAATGGCGTAAATTTGTTACCTTTTCTTTCAGCGTAAATTGGTTTCATTCATATATTTTTCTATTTTTTTTATTACTCACAAATTAAAAGGTTTGTCTTTGTTTAAATTTATGACGACAGTATTGTCGGAATCAAGGGCGAAGACTGATTTCTTAATGTTCTGTTAAACAACATTTGTTATTATTATTATATTTATTATTATTATTATTATTATTATTATTATTATTATTATTATTATTATTATTATTATAGAGGATACAATAAGACCCTTTACATGTGCTCAATCTTGATATATTGCCAAGTCTGTGAATGGGCATGGAACTGGATCCAATTTCCATCTAA
>NC_087217.1:51868591-51888591 GCF_015104395.2 Macrobrachium nipponense | reverse complement strand
ATTATATATATATATATATATATATATATATATATATATATACATATATATGTGTATATATATATATATATATATATATATATATATATATATATATATTATATATATATATATAATATATATGTAGAATCTACTGGTCACTTTTTACCAGATACATATGCAATTGTAAAAGCCAATATATATGTATATGTGTGTGTGCGTATGTATGTATGCATGCATGTATCCTTGTGAGTGTTTTTCTGTGTGAAATAGTATAACTTTCAAGATACAACCATTGTTTCATGTGATATCGCATTTCCATAAAATATTAACTTGCCTGTTTTGCGGTGGCTTTGGCAGTTAGTACTTCTTGAGGTTTATGATTAGCAACCAGAATTAAAATCTTTATTGGGATACCTGTCTCCACACTTGGATGAACATCATTGCTGAACCTATCATCAACAGGCAAAGTAAAAAAGGTTATTCGGTAAGGGAATGTGAATGAACATATTTTGTATTTTTTTATGAAACTTATACACCCCACATTTCATTTGTCATACATTTTTTCCTCGTCTTCAATATTTGTTGTCATGAAAAACTTAAGGGAAATCTCCACATTTAAAAAAAAATAGAAAATCAAAATTGATAAAATATGTTTACCATCGTAAGCAGAACTTTATAAATTTCTAAAAATAAAACTCCACTCAAGTTTTTCATGACAACAAACATTGAACACATGCAACACTGTTGAGAATTGAAATGCGGGATCAAATAAAAAAAAAAAAAAAACATAAAAATATGTTCCTGGACACTCGCTTATCAATTAACCTTTGCATTTGTTAATGCTGGATTCGGTAACAATGTTTACCTAAATGTGGAAACAGGTTTCCCAAGCAAGACATTAATTTTGGCTGCTAATCTTAAGGCACAAGATGTAACTGACGAGGTAATGTGATATTACAATTTATTTAAATGCAGTATCACTTCAAAAGTTTATTGGAATGCGGAAAATTTTTTTATGGGTACAACAAATTTAGATTTTCTATTTTATTCTTCTGTCTGTTTTCTGTTTTTATTTTCTATTTTGAAGTGTGCAATAAACATTCTGCAAAAAAAAAAAAGTTTCTGATTTTAATTATTTTTCTCTTGACCTGTTTTTTATTTTATATTATTTATTTTTTCTATATTTTTCCTTCCAATCTTTCCATAACCAAAAGGCGGAGGACAGACAGCCATCAGGCAAACTACACAAGCCTGCCGGATCTCACTCTCCTCCTCGCCCTTCCGGCGGCCCCCCCACCCCGCCCCCCAACCTCCAAGACGAGCCAGACAATCCCTGAAACCCCATTCACCCGGCCCCTGGTTTACGAGGTGGTCAGCAGACCCCCTGCAGTGTTCGAGGCTGAGATGGATGTCCCGATAACATTGTTTTCACCCCTTCCATTCGTTATCTTGCCATCCATCTCTCTCTCTCTCTCTCTCTCTCTCTCTCTCTCCCTCTCCTCTCGTCTCCTTTCACATTTTTTTTGCATCCTTTCAGTTGCTGGATTTTCCTGCTTTGCGAAGACATTTCTTTTTTGCCTACATATTCGATATTCTCTCTCCCTCTTTCTCTTGCTCGAATATATTATATATTTATATTTTCTTTCGTCTTTTTCATTAATAATAATTTTTGTTGGGAAAATTGGTGTAAAAAATTCATGATATTAAATTGTATATGCTCCCGTGTTTTTTTTTTTCAAAATGTACTGTTTTCTGGAAGAATCACGTGTTTACTGCGGGCATCCTTCAAGGTGTGGCTAGCCTCTGGCGACTCCTCCTTTCTGTAGAGTGAAAATCGCCCTTATGGCTAATCTGGTAGTGTCAGTTTGTTATTTAATTTAAGCCTTCTTTTTAGACTATGTTGTTCTTTGTAAAAATCAGTTTGCCTCAGTAAAAGGGTCCGAACAGGACCGAAAGTACTTGGCTATCTCGCTTTTTCCTTTTTTTCCTTCGTGGCAAAAAACCTTTAATTATACATACATCACGTTTTATATACTTTCGTGATCAAGTTATTCATATATATATATATATATATATATATATATATATATATATATATATATATATATATAATTTATATATATATATATGTGTGTGTGTGTGTGTGTGTGTGTGTGTGTGTGTGCATGTATGTATGTATATCAGCGAGAATAGAACACAAGTAATTTTTGGAGAAATTGCTGCAATATTCACTTTGGATTAAGTTCATTTTTTCTACAGTTGGGTTGAGAAAACCAAATTATTATCACATTTGAAAACCTTACACTCACGCAGAATTCGCTGATCACTATGTTATTTCGAAGATATTATTCACTATAATAACGATCAATCACAAAATAATTGGTCTCATTTTTCATTGCTAATAGTAATTATCAGTTCGGTAGTTACATAGGCGCAAAATGACAATGGTAACAAGCACTGCAAGAGGAATCTTATACGATGAATGTTCCTGGCCCTTCCTGGATTCGAACCTGCGTCTTATGGGTTTGATACAGTAAGTCATCTCTTATTGAATGATCCTGCTACGGTCATCTACGTATCGCGTTTTTTTTCCCTCTTCAGACAAAATTCTGGCGTAAATCATTTGCCCCTGTGTATAATGTCTCCAGCTGTCGAAATTCCCCTTCAGCTCTTTTTTGTTATGAAGGAGGTCTTAATAGATTTTCCCAAAACCGTTTTAACTTTTTTTTTTTTCCTGAAGGAGGTCTTAATAGATTTTCCCAAGACCGTTTTGACACCAATAATTGCATCTCCCACACATTGCAAGCAAGACAAACGACATGGGAAGCAATCAGACTTCCAAACATTGCGTAACTCCTCTCCTTTCGTCCTGAGTATATGATCTCATTTCTCACGTTCTTATTCTTTTCCTTCCCCCTTTTCTAATCAGCAAATCGGTTCCATTACTCGCCACTATCAGTCATAAGCAGGACCATTTGACCCGCTCTCGCCACCGACAATTTTCATCACTTCCCGTCCTCTTCCTGTCTGAACCCACTTTCATGCTCGTATCTGTCCGTCCGCCACCCCCCCCCCCCGCCACCCCCCCCCCCCCCCCCGCTTCACAAATCTCTCCCCTCGGAAACTCCATTGTAATCCTATCAGCGTTCTCGTCTTTCCCTTGACTCAGCAATTAGCCCTTGTCTTAACTCCCTTTCTCTCCTCTCTCTCTCTCTTTCTTTCTACCTCTCCCCCTCTACCTCCTCTTAACTCCCCCTCCCTACCCCTCCCCCTCTCCCTTATTTCCCTCCCCCTTCACCTCTCATCCTCATTCACGTCTTCTCCTATGACACCATCACTCTAATCAAGGCGAGTAGTAGTTTGTTACCCTCTCCCCTTTTTCCCCTTTTCTTATCACCATTAGCTCCCCTTTTTCCACGTCGTCTTCCCCTCTCCATCCCGTTATTCTTTCCCGTCACCTCCACCACCTCCACCTCCTCCTCCTCCTCCTCCTCCACTCCATCTGGCTCCTCACCCTCACCTCATCGCTTTCTGGTATTCGTTCTTTCAAGAGTAATGTCATCATCATTCCTCCTCTCTGGTGATTTTAACAAGCACAGCCAAGAGGCAAAACGCTATTTCGTTTCTGGCCCCCTTTTGGCTTTGGTTATTGGATCCTTGGGGTACTACATTTAGGCAGAGCTAACCACCGGGTGCGAGGCATCGGGCAACCCCCCGGGTCCTGAGGTTCTCTGGCATCGAAGTCTCTCTCTCTCTCAGGCTTGTGGTCAAACCCTGAGACTCCCACTGGTCCCCGGGCTGACCGCAAGTCGTAAATATCTCCGGACATTTTGGATTTCGGCTCTGTATGGGGTTGGTCTCTGTTCGGTCAAAGGTCTTTTCTTGTTTGACTCTTTTCAAATTATTTATTGATTGTTTTTCGTTCCAGCTGTCACGGCAGTCCTTTATCAGGGGGTTACACGAATGGAGATGCTGAGACAAGAGACAGTACAGAGATACACTTGGATGAAAATGGATTATAGAACGGCCTCAGTTAAACTTTGCTACTAATTCTGCTACTTCTGCTGCCATTACTACTAAAAGTAATGATAATAATAATACATGCAGCATACATAAAATGGTTTTATAGAATGGCATCAAGGGCCTTTCAATAGGAATGGCATATTCCAGCTAAAACATTGCTACTATTAATTACTGCCTCCATACTTACCTGCTTAATAAATATTACAATAATAATACATGCAGTTTACATGCAATGGTTTGCTCTCTCTCTCTCTCTCTCTCTCTCTCTGCTTTGTTTGTCACGTATAATTTTCTGTACTAACTTGGTTTTCACAGGTCAAAGGATTGAATTCCTAACTAGTATCTTAAGATATTATTTTCGTTTTCAGATTTTTGTCTTTTAATTTTTCTTTTTTTAAAAAAAGGTCTCCTTATTCCATCTCTTTAATTGCTTTATAAGTGTACAAGTAAACATCAACTTAATTTGTAATTGTTGCCAACCATACATTCACTCGGATTTGACTTAATTTCTGGGGTCTCTCTCTCTCTCTCTCTCTCTCTCTCTCTCTCTCTCTCTCTCTCTCTCTCTCTCTGTTAATCTTTATAAGAATTTGTGACAGATTATTTTATGAAAAATTCACGGAAATTATTATTAATTAGATGAGGTTATATCAAAGTTTGAGTGCACTACAAAAATGGAACAGTTGATTAGTAGCGTTTTATTCACTCTAGCCAAAATAAGACTTTGCAATCAGGCAGTTTTCTCTTTCATATTCTTTTTAGATGTCTTCCTTGTGTTGTTGCTGATGCCGTAATGATAATGATGATAATATACAAAATTTTATTTCATCTTGTGGTTATATAAAGGTAATTAATTATTAGGTAATGTATAGAGCAAATCAGACAATTAAGAAGTTATAGTATAATTGTTACTTTAATGTTTTGTTTCGTTGTTAACATGCAAAAAAAAGAAAAGAAAAAAAGGACGAATCAAGTACACTGTCAATTTTCTTAGTCACTAGGATTGCCACCACAATAGTACTTCTAATTTATTCAATAAAACTTTAATCATAGAATAAAAAGCAGAATTCAAGAATGTTTAATATAGGTGTTGATTGGTAGCAACCTATTTATCTTATGTGATTTAACACCAGTGGCTATAGTACATATATAAATCTTATCTAAAAAATCCTTTTATTACTGTACTTTCTACATTTGTTCATCCTGCTACTGTATTGCATGCTTTCTCTATTGTATCTGATTTATTTGTTTGAATATGACAAAGCAATATTGTTACTGCAATAGCCATACATACATTTTGAACCCATCTCCCCAACCAAAAGTAAATAAATGAAGAATATCACTTAGCAGTGAAGTTTTAATTACAGAAAATAAATGGTTACAGAAATCCTTAGAGAGAGAGAGAGAGAGAGAGAGAGAGAGAGAGAGAGAGAGGCGGAGGAATTTATAATTCAACAGCGAAGTTTCAATTATGGAAAATAAATAGTTACAGAAATTCTGAGAGAGAGAGAGAGAGAGGAGAGAGGAGAGAGAGAGAGAGAGGTGGGGGTGTGGGTGTGAGGGGCGGTGGGGGGGGGGGGAATTTGATTTCAGCAAACAGCAGGCCCTCCCCCCTTATGTGTAGGAACTCTTGGGCGAACCCCCCTTTCCCCTTTAACCCGTCCATCACGGCGACGGACGGGGCTGGTGATTATACCCAGTCCACCTCTTTCTGTCACCCTTCCGAAGCACCAGCTATATAGTCCTCCCTCTTCTCCCCCCCCTCCACCCTTCCCCCTCTAACATCCCCCCCCCCCCCATCATCCGTTGTCCAGTAAGGTCGGGAGTCCTCACTTCGAGGTGAGAATTGACCGACCTAATGGCGGCCTCTGGCGATGGAAGAAGAAGAAGAAGAAGAAGAAGAAGAAGTCCAGTTCGCCCTCGTCCTCCCAGATGAACCATTTCACGAGGGTCGTTTGTTACGGGCGGGGGCGTGGCGGGTGACGCCTGGACTCCGCAACGCTGGGAATAATCGTCTCCTTCCGCCGTAAGATAAATACGCTTTGTGGGGCGCAGTCTGTGTGTGTGTGTGTGTGTGTGTGTGTCACTCGGAGGGTGGTGGCTTTGATGACGCCCTCAGGGGGGGTTGAAAGAGGGTGCGAGAGGCGTATTCTAGAGAGGAGTCAGGAGGAGGAGGCGGAGGAAAAAGGAGGAAGAGGAGGCGGAGGAATAGTAAAAGGAGGACAAGGAAGGGGAGGGAAGACAAACATTGGTTAAAAGGAAGAAGAAGAAGAAGAAAGGGTAGGAAAGGGAAACAGAGGGTAAAAAGGAGGAAAAAGGAAAAATGAAGGAGGAGGAGGAGGACACGGAAGGAAAGGGAAGACAAACATGTGTTAAAAGGAAGAAGAAGAAGAAGAAGAAGAAATGGAAGGAAAGGGGAACAGAGGGTAAAAGGATGGAAAAGGAAAAAAAGAAGGAGGAATAAGAGGCGGAGGAGGAGGAGGAGGACAAGAAAGGGATGGGAAGGGAAATAGTCGATAAAGGGGAGGGGGTGAAAAGGGGAAGTCATAATAAATAAAGGAAGGGGCAGAGAGCATTTTTGTGTTGGGATATAAAGAGGGGAACAGCCACTGAAGAATTGATGACAGGAACAGACATAAGAAAGCATTATAATAATAATAATAATAATAATAATAATAATAATAATAATAATAATAATAATAATTTTTATTTCAGCTCAGGGTAACTATAAGGAATATACGAATAGGAACAAAATAGCGCAAAATTCGGATACACGAGATAGAAAATAAAATATAAAATAAGAATAGTTGCTGAAAATAATAATGAAAATAATGATCATACTCAAATAACAGCAAAGGCAATAATAATATTGAAATGATAATAATAGAATAGAAAGTAAATGCAAGTCATAGTGGAGTTAGCAGACAAAATTCCAGAGAAATTCATGAACACTCGACAGGGCCATAAAGCCGAGATGCAGTTTGTCTTTGAGAGAGAGAGAGAGAGAGAGAGAGAGAGAGAGAGAGAGAGAGTCATCGTAAACACTGACCAGAAATTGTTGTTTTTGGATTTCCATTGTACATATTTACCACTACCGTGTGTCTTCTCTTGACAGTGATATTCGATCAGGGCTGACCTCTTGTAACCTTCGAAATCGCCCTATTTCTCTGAAGAGGAGCTCGTATTTCCCCCCCTCCCCCTCCCTCCTCCCCTCCTTCCCTCCTCTAACTCCCTCCCCCTCTCCCCTTTCCTCTCCTCTCATTCTTTCTGTTCCATTTCACCAAGAGCTGTGTCTGAATGACTGGAAGAACAAGTTACAAGCTTAGTTCCGTTAAATTTATGACTCGTCCTTGCCGTGGTACCCATGGCCTGACAAGGGGTATTTTTGCATCGACATAAGCATATTCGTTTTCACTTAAATGCTCAGTAGTAGCACTCAATAGTTAAAAAAAGGATCCTTTTAACCATAAAAGTGACTTTCGTCAGGTTTAATTTTTGCTGTTGGGAAGAGAGAAATGCCCTTACGAATACAACGAACGAGAGAGAGAAAATATTATATTTTGGGTATTGTCTTCACCCCTTTATTATTACTTACAGAACTTATTTACTGACTACTTAATATTTACGCCAACGTTTACAGCCGCATCACCACCTAAAGAGAGTGACTGATTACCATATACTAAAATGATTGGAAATTGAGGGTCAGTTTCATATGAATAGAATTCATCCACGGAAAAATATTAGTAATGATTGGGTTAGAGCGAGATTGTCGTCACCCATACTGCTAGACAGAGGGATTCTTCTTCATGGCATTGTGGGTAACACTAAACCATAGTAGATTCACATCAGCCGTGCATCTGATGTCCAGGCCGGTACCTTACGACGCTCCTGATTGGCTGTGGTAAGCCAATGACAGGACTGGAAACTCTCAGTCTCTGTCTCGAGTTCATATAGGCTGGATGTATGTTCCACCTCTCCTGAGGGATACTTTTGAAAGACGTATCCCTCAGGAGAGGTGGAACATAGATCCTACCCATGTGAACTCTCGAGAGAGACTGAGAGTTTCCAGCCCCCGTGACTGGCTTATCAACAGCCAATCAGGAGAGTGGTAAGGGACTGGCCCAGACAGACATCAGATGCACCAGTGATGTGAATCTACTATAGTATGCGTGAGTTAGAATCCTGCCTGGAAAGGTTAGTTTCTTTATATATTTCTCGTTGGGTTTCAACGCTTGCAAAAGCAAGCCTGTCCTAATAAGGAGAAGATATAAGATTTTTATTTTATTTTATATCTAACTGGATCCTGGCTTTCATTGATGTGTTTTATATACATTTATCCACTTATGTTAATATAAATTTTATAGCTATGAATCTTCTTGCTTTTACTTAGGTATTTTTCCATGAACATCATTGTCATTGATGATAAAAAAATATTCGCAATGAATGGTGCTGTGTTGTTAAAGCTTATAATGTCAATGCTCTTATTGATGTGTGAACCTCAGCGCTGTATATTTCAGCAGTATTTCTAAGTAAGGCATAGGAATTTTGTAATAATACGACAAATGAAAGCTCCAAAATGCTACCTATGTCACTGTAAAACCAGAAACGCCCGTATATTGTAAAACCACTGAATAGACCAACTTATCGTTGTGTTATAATCAATTTCATAAATTTTCGGGGTGAAATTATTCATAAATTATTTGCCATATTGGAAGTATACATATGCACTTATGAATATATTCGTGTTTTTCGATCATTATTTGTACCGGGAATTAATTTAAAATGTGACCACTATTCTTTTTACCTTAATTACTTTATCACTTTTTGGCATTGGTCCGTCTTCCGTTGTAATTTCAAAAATGTAAATAAATGGATAAATAAATCATAAATAAAAGGAAAAACTTCGTGATAAATCAGAAACGGGAAAAGATGAGGAAAATGAAGTCACAAAGAAAGGGACGTGAGGAGGGGAGGAGGAAGAGGAGGAGGTAGAAGGAAAAGAAGAAGAAGAAGAAGAAGAATAAGAGGAGGTGGAGGAACAGGAGGAGGTAGAAGAAGAAGAAGAATAAGAGGAGGTGGAGGAAGAGGAGGAGGTAGAAGAAAAAGAAGATGAAGAAGAATAAGAGAAAGTGGAGGAGAAGCAGAGAGAGGAGGAGGAGGAGGAGGATGAAAGACGGAGCTGAATGGGGCATGGAGGAGAGATGCCCTGGGCATGGATGGTCGTGGGATGTTGGTGGGTATTGGAGGGGATGGCAACGGGGGTGGGGGACGGGGGCAGGGAGAGGGAGAAGGGTATCCAACTCCGGAAGAGCCACAGGGTATTGAGGGAGGTAATGTAAGCATCTCACTAACACGTCGTCTTGTTCTCTAAACTTTCTCACGTCACATAAACCTTTCGTCGACCTCGAGGGAGTGGCTGAGGAGGGTCTGGAGGGGGGTGGGAGGATGGGATGGGTAGGGGGGAGTTGAGGGAGGAGTGGCGTTATGGTGGGATGGGTTGGGGAACGGAGGGTATGGGTGATATTGGGGGAGGGGGAGTAAGGTAAGAGGATGTGGTAGATGCCACGTGTTCTCTGTTGAGAGAGAGAGAGAGAGGGAGAAAGAAAGTGCAAACAAAAGACTAACAAAATAAATCCCAAAGAAAAACCCTGATAATAAAAAAGGTAATTAAGAGAGAGAGAGAGAGACAGAGAGAGAGAGAGAGAAAGAGAGAGAGAGAGAGAGAGAAACTGCATATGAAAGAATTAACAAAATAAAGACAAAGGAAAATCCAGATAACAATAGAAAAAACAATTGAGAGAGAGAAAGAGAGAGAGAGGGAGAAAGAGGGAGAGATAGGAGAAAGAAAGTATATACAAAAGATTAACAAAATAAGGACAAAAAAAACCCAGATAATAAGAACAGGAATTGAGAGAGAGAGAGAGAGAGAGAGAGAGAGAGAGAGTATACAAAATACTAATAGAATAAGGAAAGAAAAACCCAGATAATAAAAACCATTGCGGGAAAAAAAACTATCTTCATTCTAAATATGATTATTTGCTTATGGAACAATGAACTGCCTTCAAGATCCTTATATTTATTTATTTATATAATAATGATAATAATAGTCCCGCTCCCTCTTTGTGTTCTTGCATATTTTAATGTCACTTTTTTGTAGGATACCATTAATGAATCTTACCTGCAAGAAAAATTTATTATTATTAATACTATTATAATTTTTTAAGCTGATATAAATATTACTTTGCATGCCTAATGTAATTTTCATTATCTGAAATGGAAGTACAATATAAAGGCTTGAAATGTTGTCAGTATAAAGATAAATAAAGATTTAAAAGTTGCCCAAAAATGTTTGAGGGTTGACCTTAAGGTTATCAAACATAGGCTAAGCTAATTATGGAGAGAGAGGTGAAAGACAAAATTAACGTGTGAGCGAAGTACTCCTTAAATATAAAAATAAAATGAAATAAAATTGAATAAAATAAATAAAAATAAAAAATAAATGAAAACAGTAAAACATTCTTACCAAAAAAAAAAAAAAAAAAATCCTGCTTTCCCATCTGAAGTCCCTCCTATTCCTTCATTACTAAGTAATTTGAATACAAAATATAACAAATAAATATATGAATAAATAAATAAAATAGATAAAAACAGTAAAACCTTCTTACCAAAAAAAACTTGCTTTCACCTCTGAAGTTCCTCCCATTCCTTCATTTACTAAATAAAGTCTGAGAGAAAGTAAGACATTCTAAGGTTCACACTTAACGACCGTGAGAGCAATTCTCTTTGTCGACGTGAACTTACTCGACAACGCATTTCTCGCTAGACATAAATTCCTCGTAGTTGCAATACTAGCAAAGGCGAGGCAAAGGCGGGAAAATTCCAGTGCTAAAATAACTATCCGGGAAGGAATTATGGTAATAGTTTACAGAAAGATATACTACGTTTAACATGCCATGCCAATGGAGGACTGTGCATCCTTCGAGACAAATGGTCTTTATTCAAGGAGTGTATTTCCTTCCTGCCCCGTTTCAGAATTTGTCCTCTGTCTAACCCTTGGAATAATTTTTGGTACCTCAGGGATGAGATCGTTTCTTGGAGTACAGCATGAGTGAGTGTTTGATTACGATATCCAGGGACGATTGGTTGATATGACTTTATTGATATGTCTTGGTTGATATGTGTTTATTTTCGGCAAGAGGAGGAATTATCTCAGTAGCTCTTGAATATTGAAAGTATTTGTGCGTTGAAAATTAATTATAAAAACAGTAGAAGATTAAAGAAAATAGTTCTCTTGTCACCGACTTAACAAAAGGATTGAATTCCAGACGTTTTCAAACAAGAAAGCAATCTATTTTGCCTTTTGCTAAGACAGCAATACAATTTGACAGTGTGCAACTTGAGAGCAGTTATTTACTTATTTGGCCACACATCTAAATGAAATATGAATAGGTTTAAGGAATATATTTACAGGAACTCACTGGCCTTCTAATTTGTGATTTCTCTTGGAAACTATAACTTAATTTTTAACAAACATAATAAAGTGAGTAAGAATACTCTGAGCCATTTTTGTACTAATCATACCTAATGTATCTTTACAGTGACTACAAAGAAGTATCTTAATCCTTAAAATTTAAGCTAATTTACTATGAAGCCCGTTAAAATTTCACAATAAAAGTCAATGAAAGCATAACAACTGCCTAAAATACTCAGATGAATTTTTCTATACTTTGCAGATCACAGGACTCGAGGGTAAAAGTGTAAGGCACCAAGTCAGTTGCCTCTCGAGCTAGTGATTCCTCCAGAGTATCGGTCGGTTTGAGTGAAGAACTAAGTACTTATCATTACGTAAGGAAATCGGATTTAATTTGGTCTTAAAGGTCACTAGATTAGAAAAATAATTTTATTTGTGTTAACCTCTAAACATCTGGTCATAAAATAGTTTTTTATCTGTTAATTTCGTATTGATTAGCCTCTTTTGTTTTGTTTATCAGATAAATATTCTTTAATCTAGGCAAGTTTCTTAAAACAAGAAAATCTCTCTCTCTCTCTCTCTCTCTCTCTCTCTCTCTCTCTCATCGTCTCCTGTTATGTTTTTATAATTAACAAGACTCAAACTGATTAAAATAAATAAAATTTGAACGCAAGGGGTGCTAATACAGTAGCCAATCATCATCGTAAATATTTCCCACATCATAAATCACGAAAAAAATGAAGGAAGATTTTTAATATAGGAAATAGATAAAATGTGAATGTAAGGGATGCTAATAAAGTAGCCAATCACCATCGTAAGTATTTCCTACATTATAAATAAAACAAAAGAGAAGGAAGATTGTTAATATAGAAAATAAATAAAAATTGAATGCAAGGGATGCTAATACAGTAGCCAATCATTATCATAAATATTTCCCTCATTATAAATCACACAAAAAGGAAGAAGAAAAAAAAAAAGAAGGAAAAACAACTTTTTCCAATTGGCACCGAAAGATAAGTAGGTAAGTCATCACTGCCATCTTCCCGCGGGAGGGACGTCGACTTCCATTACGATTATCTGCTTATTTATAAGTCATAAAAATCAGTAGATCTAGATCAGGCGATTTATTTACACACAACCGCCTAATTAAAGCCTCGTAATGACTCGACTACAAAGGGAAACTTGACAGGTTTCTTCGCCGGTCAGCCTGAATTTAAGAAACGGCGGTCGTAAACAAGTAACATTCCTTTTTTGCTCTGCTCTGCTCTCTCCTCTCTCTCTCTCTCTCTCTCTCTCTCTCTCCCTCTCTCAGTTTGCTGCTGCTTCGTTTTCTTCTTTGAAGGCACGTTTTTGTTGGCAGGTCATAAATCAATCTCCTCGGAATGTATGTATAAATCTCATTTGTAAAACTGTAAAAAATAAAAAAAAATAAAAAAAAAATAAAAAATCTAAAAACCAGGAAAGGAAAATTCCGTACAACTATAAAAAAAAAAACGAAAAAAATTTCCATAAGACAGTAAAAAAGAAAATCTATAACACGTAACACTTCTAAACATCTCGCCTATTTAAAAAAAATCCCATAGCTTTCGACGTTTTATTTTTTATTATATTTTTATTTATTCTAAACACATGGAAAAATTTCCGTGCAATTATTAAAAAAAAAAAAAAAAAAAACACACACACGCACAAAAAAATTTCCATAAGACAGTGAAAAAAAAAAATCTCGCCTATTTAAAAATTCCCGGTAGCTTTCGATGATTTATTTTTCATATATTTTATATTTTTTATTTATTTATTTATTATTTTTTTGGCCTGTCTCCATACGCTGCGGCCTGGCGAAGACTCCACCCCCTCCCCCTACCCGCTCCCCTCCTTCCTCTTTACGAGATTTAATTTGTTTACGTTACATATTAGGTCTTGAACCAGTCAAATTGCCGTCTTAGGAGAGAGAGAGAGAGAGAGAGAGAGAGAGAGAGAGAGAGGCTGGGTCTTCTTCTCCTAAACATCGGCTGCGATGGGAGCTTGTAAACACCGGGTTGCCCGGGACACGGACATAGGATCCCTCCCCCACCCCCCCCCCGGCCCCACCCCCCACCCCCAAAAAAAAACGGGCAGGTTTACTTTTTGGTTGTTCTTCTTATCTCAACATCTGCATTTTTTTTATTTTTTGTTTATGTTTTGTTTGTTCCTTGTTTATTGCGACGAGTTCTTGCATGTGTTTATGTATATTCGTCTATATGTATATATATATATATATATATATATATATATATATATATATATATATATATATACCTATATATACGCATATATATATGTGTATATATATATGTATATATATATATATGTATATATATATATATATATATATATATATATATATATATATATCTATATATATATATATATATATATATATAATATACAGGGTGTCCATAAAGTCCCAGTACCACTATAGGCAATAAATACCTGTAATACTACTGTGACTTCATGATACCCTCTATATATATATATATATAATATATAATATAATATATATATTATATATATATATAATAATATTATATATATTAGTATATATAATATATATATATATATATATATATATATTATATATATATATATATAAGATATATATATATATATATATATATATATATATATATATATAATAATATATATATAATTATATTTATATGTATTGCATCGATTGAAGAATTTGGAAATTGCTTTCCACTTTGTAGGATAATTGAGGATGATAATAGTGATCACATAGTGCCTAGAATGATAACGGTTTGGAAGAGGACTCCAAAGAGAGAAAATGCTTTGTGAGAAGGTATAAGTGATTAGTAGACAAGAACTGCTAAATGAGCATTGCAATATGTGCATAGCTTCCTACATGGATGCTTATCTATACTATATTCATAGAGGGTTTAAAATTTTAGTAGATATACACTGAAAAATACGTGCACGCACATTCACATATATCCGTATATACATAAATATATATATATATATATATATATATATATATATATATATATTATATATATATATATATATATATATATGTATATATCAAACACCACGGGGAAAAATTGGAAAACGGTTAAAAGCCTAATCGGTGTCATATTAGTTGCCAAGTCGTCTTCAGAGGGATGTTATATTTAAATACATTTTACACGCACACAGATATATATATATATATATATATATATATATATATATATATATATATATATATATATATATCTGTGTGCGTGTATAATGCATTTGAAAATATCATCCCTCTGAAGACGACTTGGCAATCAATATGACACCGGTTAGGCTTTATTTAAAACCGTTTTCCAATTTTTCCCCGTGTGTTGATATATATATATATATATATATATATATCCAATAATATATATATATATATATATATATATATATATATTTATATATATATATATATATATATATTTATCTATCTATATATATCACACGTATGTACGGATATATGTGTATGTGTGTGCACGTATTTTCAAGTGTATATCTACTAAAATTTTAAACCCTCTATGAATATAGTATAGATAAGCATCCATGTAGGAATCTATGCACATATTGCAATGCTAATTTAGCAGTTCTTGTCTACTAATCACTAATACCTTTTCAACAAAGCATTTTCTCTCTTTGGAGTCCTCTTCCAAACCGTTATCATTCTAGGCACTATGTGATCACTATTATCATCCTTAATTATCCTACAAAGTGGAAAGCAATTTCCAAATTCTTCAATCGATGCAATATGACATTTTCGTATTTATGACGAACGCGTGATTGAAATGCGGAGTTACCAAATCGAATATTAATGAAATCTCAATTTAGGGATGAGCGGATTCCTTCTAAGAAATGTAATCGCTGAATGAGAGATGCAATCCCCTCTGGGAGATGTAATCTCTGACTGAGAGATGTAAACGGACTGAGAGATGTAATCGCTGACTGAGAGATGTAATCCCTGACTGAGAGACGTAATCCCCGGGGTCTGAGAGATGTAATCGCTGACTGAGAGATGTAATCTCCTCTGAGAGATGTAATCACTGACTGACAGTTGTAATCCCCTCTGAAAGATGTAATCGCTGACTGGGAGATGTAATCCCCTCTGAGAGATGTAATCGTCGACTGATAGATGTAATCGCTGAAAGGAATTTTAATGTAATCTCATGTTAGCGTATAATAGGTTCTAATTGTTATTGTCATGGGAGACATGGAAGTCTGTTCGCCTCTCTTCGTTAACCGGGGGCCCCTTACGTTTTTCTACCCCCTAAACGTTTCCCCCCCTACCCTGAATACGTTCATTCTTTCGCCCTTAAACCCCTCCTAAACCCCTCCCCTCTTCGCCACACACACACACACACACACACCTACCCCCTCCCCAACACACACCAACCCCCTCCCTCCTCCCCCCTCCCCTCCCACACAACACACCTACCCCCACCCTTACCCTCTCCCTCCCCCACACACGCACCTATCCCTTACCCCTCCCCACCTCACACACACCTACCCCTACCCGTTTCCCTCCTCCCCCACACACATAAGACCTACCTCCCTACCCCCTCCTCCTACACACACCTACTCCCTACCCCTACCCCCACCCCTACACCTACCCCGTCCCCTCCTCCCCACACATATGCACACACACCAACCCCCTACCCCCTACACCTTCAAAACACACACACACAGACACACCTACCCCTAATCTGCCTATCCCGCAAACCGCATCATTATGTGTAAAACGCAAAACAATTTGGAGCTTATCAAGGAAATGACTTTTCTAGGAAGCGGTAGAACAAAAATGAATGATTGACAGGCAGGGGTCAATTGGACGGTGGAAGAGACAGGTGAGCTACGAGCGCCTGTCAACGCTGCCAACTTCTTAAAAAAAATAAGAAATAATAATCTAAAAATAGAACACCTTGACGTTCCTTTTAATGTCTTCTGACAAATAAAAGATCGCATTTACACGAAAAATATTCATCCTGACGGGACGATGATTGTACCACTCTCTCTCTCTCTCTCTCTCTCTCTCTCTCTCTCTCTCTCTCTTTAAATGGCCAATTATCATACCCGGGGTTTCGTATGCATCTGCTGCTGGCTGTCATTAACAAGAGCTTCGCTCTGGACATTATCTAGCCCGAGTCTTGGTTTTATGGTGAATGTTCGGACACACGAAGGTGATTATGACTCCCTCATTCTCTCTCACTCTCTCTCTTTCTCCCTCTCTCTGTTTCTCACCGGCCAGGGGGAAGGGGGAGAAGAATGGGGGGAGTTTTAGGCTGTGGTCACTGCTACTTGTGGAAGTGAAGAAGCAGGTTAATGGAAGCTTGTCTTGACGAAACAAGATGCATAAACAAGATATGCATAAACAGCGTCATGAATATTCATGAGATAATAAACAAGGTGTGTGCCGTAGCACGTTCTGTTAGAATGTTTATAAAAAGAATTGGTGTACATTGTGTATGTGTGTTTGCTTGTACCGTCCATTTTATGTATAAGACTGAATACAGGATTACACACAACGTTTGAATACAGACACACACGCGCATATATATATATATATATATATATATATATATATATATATATATATATATATATATATATATGTATATCTAATAAAATGAGCCCATAAAAACGCCAAGATATAGAAAGTAAGTACTATATTTCAGAGACTGCTGTCTCTCTCTTCACGTAGGTAATTACCACCTGAAGAGAGAGAGAGAGATGAGAGAGAGAGAGAGAGAGAGAGAGAGAGAGAGTGAGCAGTCCCTGAAATAGTACTTATTTTTTATATTTTGGCGTTTTTACGGGATCCTTTTATTAGATGGAATTCTGTTCTAACAACATTTTTACCAGTCACACACATACGCCATATATATAATATATATGTATATATATGTATATATATATATATATATTATAATATATATATATAATACATATATATATATATATATATATATATATATATATATATATATATATATATATATATATATATATATATATATATATAGTATATAATTATATATTAGATATATATATTTATATATATATATTTATTTATATATATATACGCACACACACATATAAGGAAGATACACTAATCAGTTATAATTCCCTTAAGGCGTATGTTGCCCCCAGGGAGTATTGAATTGGATAATAAGTGATAGTTGCAGCTCAATAAGGCGACAGAGTAGGAAAGCTTTGTGTATGTTGGTAACAAAGATTCACACGCACGTCTACCTTATTCCCCAACAGAAGCTCGAAAAGACTGCGTGAATTCCCGTCGTGAAAATTTACGAAAAATATAATATAAATAACACGTCATTAAACGTCAAATGAACGGCGTGTCTTGCTCGACATGATCTGTGCAATGCTCTCGCCCACGAATCACTCGGATAATGACCGTTTTCTCCACCGTTTTTTTTTCCCCTCCGTCGAAATGACACCAACGTGTCATTTCCCCGGTGTCAGAAACCCCCAATCAATTCTTCAGCGTCGTTGCTGAGTGATTCCGAGTTTGTTGATGGTGCAACTCGTCATTATGTGCAATTGCATAAACACTGCGATTTCGCTGATTGCAGTTGTCATTATTCTAAACGGCGCTGAATACATCCTTTGAAAAGTGCTACTGTTGAGAGAGAGAGAGAGAGAGAGAGAGAGAGAGAGAGAGAGCTTGGTAATTGAAACAATGTTATTATAGATCGTGTCTCGAAAGGTGCTATTGTATGTATAATATCATGGGAAGGCTTTCATTTATAAAATCATAATGGTTTTTTTCCTGAGAGAGAGAGAGAGAGAGAGAGAGAGAGAGAGAGAGAGAGAGAGAGAGAGAGAGAGCTCGTTAATTGAAACAATATTATTGTAGATCGTGTCTCGAAAGGTGCTGTTGTATGTATAATATTATGGGAAGGCTATCTTTTATAAAACTAATGGGTTTATTTCCGGAGAGAGAGAGAGAGAGAGAGAGAGAGAGAGCGCCTGTAATTAGATGCTATCTATATACATATGTCTAATGAAAGCTAATCATAAACCCCGTTATGTATATTGACGCATTGTATAGTTAAGATATAAATTTGCGCGTGCAGTGTGTGCATGTGCGTGTGTATATGTGAGCGCGTGTGTTAGAGAGAGAGAGAGAGAGAGAGAGAGAGAGAGAGAGAGAGAGAGAAGGAAGTCTTTGACAACTGGATATTCATAGAAGCATATTTTTTTTTTCTGGTGGTGACGTTCTTAAAATATATTTCTGCAGCCCCAATTGTGACATTCCAACACAGGTATGCGCAGGCAGATAATGAGTATGAGGGAGAAGAACACATGGTCTTGCAAACATTCATAACGATCTGTAATGAAGGAAGCAAGCATTCTGTCGACGTTCAATTGAACGCGCCCATCACCGAGAGACACACCTTAAAAAAATAAAAGTTTTCCTTGCAGTCACAACTGAAGTTGATGATGGCCTAGACGCAGCGTTACAGACTCATAATCGCCTTGATGATTTTCAACCGCGTGGTTTTCCGTACAGTAAACCCTTATTAAAGACCGTTACGCTACGGCTAATATCTCAATCGAGGGAAATTTTCATGCAACTCGATGGTAGGGGTCCTATTAGGCGAAGGATGTCTTCATGGTGATGACAAGTCGCTTTAGAAATCCTCTGTTCTGTAGTGGAGGCTTTGTCAGTGTCTGCTTTGCTGATGAGATGATGATCTTACCTTTGCTGGTGATTTGTAAGAATTTTTTCTTTGATAAAACTGTCGATCATTGACTTGATGTGGGGTGTCTCATCTGTACTTAGCTGATGAATTTTCAGGTATTTGTGTCTCTAATGGGTTGCCAATCTGTTTTGCTGGCAAGTTGCCTGTCTTTGCTCTCCTGATGAGCTGTTTGATGTCTGTTTTCTGATGCCTTTTTCATTTCTGGTTTGCTGACAGCTAGGCAAAATCAACTTTGGGGATAACTTGTCGAACTGTGGTTTTGCTGATGAACTTATATTTCTGCCGTACTGATAAGCTGCCTATCTTTACTTTGTTCATGGGTTGTTGACATTTGCTTTGCTGATGCATTGTCTAAATTTGTTTTAATGATAAGTAGGTCATATCTGCTTTGCTAATAAGTTGCCCATCTATGCATATGCAAATGAACTTATATTTCTGTTCTGTTTATGAGGGGTTGCTTATCACTTTGTTGATGAGCTGTTGATGACTGCTTTTCTGACGCAGTATCTAAATTTTGTGTTGCTGATAAGTAGGTAAATATCTGCTTTGCTAATGAAATGCTAGTCTCTACTTTGGTAATAAATTATTATTTCTATACTATTTATGAGCTATGGATCTCTACTGATGAGCTGTTGATGACTTCTTTGCTGATGCATTGTCTGAATTTTGTGTTGCAGATAAGCTGGTGATATCTGCTTTGCTGCTGAGTTGTCAGTCTCTGCTTTTGCTAATGAACTTAGATTTCTGTCTTACTGATGAGTTGTTCG
>NC_087217.1:51861091-51863591 GCF_015104395.2 Macrobrachium nipponense | reverse complement strand
TTAGTCATTTTCTTATCCCCTCCCTCACCCCCTCCCCACCCTTCTCCACACTTCCCCAACCATTCCCCACCCACTCAAGATTATAGTTCTTCAGATTCCACTGATGTTTATTATAGTTTTTTTTATAACTTTTTATTTTATTTTAAAACCAACAAATGGAAAATCAAGAAAGAAAGATGACTGATTCTACAGTTAACTGTAAAATATTATATAATATATATATATATATATATATATATATATATATATATATATATATATATATATATATCTTAAGGCAAACGTAGAGTATATGAAGAAAGCAAAATAATGTTCAGGTGGAACTTTTTAAACGATCTTTTAAAAGCTTTCCTAAGGAAAATGTTCATTGAGTAGATGTTCCAGTATGAAAAGAAATGAAGTTTTTCCACCTTTATAATAAAAGATTATAGATACTTATTAAAAAAATTAGAATTCAGCATAAGATAAAATCAAAGAGTCCGTTTCAGTTACTTATCTCAATTATTGCAAACATTGTAAGACCTTGTGTATGTTTTTAATGTCTATAGGTGTTGCATATATTTCAATGCATATAAAATGTTGCAGTAATACAGGAAATAAAACAGCCCACACAGCCACTGAAAAAATAAAAGATATGCCTTAAAATTCTGATATTTCAGTTACAAAAGTCTGCATGGACGAAAATACAGAAATGCGATGAATAAGTATTACTTTTACATATGACTTGCATGTTGAGGAGGATTAATGTTCTTAGAAACTGAATAAAAAAAATAATGGCATATGTTTACAAAATTCTTATTTGCAATTTCCTTAACTCTCACAGTCTGGGTTAATATACGTTAATGCATAGTACACCCATGACAAGGCCAAATTTAGGGATGGGCAATATAAGAGAAAAACTAAAAGAAAAAAAATGTCATCAATGGTATAAAGAAAAAAATTCTAAACAAAAATGTCTGTAGCTTCCACGGGGTTCTTTTTCCTAAGACAGTCGTAAAAATATGCTACATAATTTTACAAAGTCATAATTGATCTTTCTAACGTTTTTTTTTTAAATTTTATTACGTCAAATTAAAACTACAGCTCAGACAATATCACAAAAGATAATAAATATAACCGCGAACAAATTCTAAGAATATTAAGAAGAGAGAATATGGGTATTTGAATTTTAATTAAATAGATTTTATAGCTTTCAGTCATTTTAGATGTTTGTCATATTTTCATGCGAACGTTCTTAGATATTTTTTCTTTCATCCTCACATAATTCGTATTACATCTTTCTTAGGGCATTAAGCATAATAGCAAAATGTATATTGAAACGGTGATTAGATTATTACATTCATTCGACATTTTCTGTAGCTTGGGAACTATTTTTTTATAGATAAATCTAGCAATAAAAAATATCTTTCATTCACTTAAAAACCGACGGAAAAATATGAAATGATAAATTTACCGAAAGATTCTTTTAAACGTATAATACCTGAAGGTGTTTTGATAGCTCAGGGACTGCTAGCTAATGGGAAGCGTTTAAAGTTTTAGTACACATTCACAAGTAATCGCAAGTATAATTGCTATTTGTACTGTATTCATCGGCAAATTGCATAGCTCTCTCGGTGTAGTTACTGACTATAATGATTAATGATACACCTGTTACTGAGGTGAATGAGGAAGGTCAATAATAATAATAATAATAATAATAATAATAATAATAATAATAATAATAATAATAATAATAATAATAATAATAATCTAATAATAATAATAATAACAACAATTAGTTATATCAGGTGTGCGCATTTATTTGCAAAAAAATTTTATATATGTTTACTGAAACAACAGCAAAAGCAAAAACAAAAACACACTTACAGAGAGACAAACAAACAAACAAACAAACGCACATACACACATACACACATATATATTTACATATTATATATATTGTGATAAATGGTGATAGCCTTCACAACAAGAAAGGTAGCATTATCGTCAAGTGTTACAAAGAGCGTTGTTATCGGAGTGGTGGTGTAATCGTCCATTTACACAACGCTGTTAATGATACCAGATAAAGTGATGAAGGAAACACAGAAAGTGTTCCATTAAATTTCTGTCAAGTTACTTGGAAATAAATTGTATTTTCCAAAGGACAAATGATACAATCATTTTTCTTTTGAAGTTTGATATTGGCTCTCATGCAATAGCAGGTGATTTATATCAATATATATATGTATTATGTATATATATAATAATTATATATATATATATATATATATATTATATATATATATATGTTTACACCCATTTGAATGTCTTGATAATTTAATTGTTAGTTTAAATTAAGGTACCATTACAGTGCAAGGACTCTTATGCCTATCTATCTCTATCTATCTATCTATACTATCTTATCTATCTATCTATATATATATATAATATATATATATATATATCTATATATATATATATATATATATGTATAAACATATATGTATATAAACATAGAAAC
>NC_087217.1:51838591-51856091 GCF_015104395.2 Macrobrachium nipponense | reverse complement strand
ATCGCATTCTTATCATTTTATTCTTCCATTTTACTCTTATGTTTATTTTTCTCTTATTTATTGCCATCATTATTATATTTGATTTTTTCTCTTTTCAATCTCTCTCTCCCGTTTTCCTTCTTCAAACTTATTTTCCGTCGAATTTTGTCTTCGTTTTCATCTGAACTTTTCGCCTCTCATTTTCATCATATAATGATGAGGGCTATAAACAAGAGAGGGAGAAAGAAAAGGTGAAGTGAATTGGAAAAACCGAAAGTAAATGACAGAACAAAACAAACAATAAGGAAGAATAAACAAGACGATAACACGACAACAACGACGAGGAACAAATATTCCGGTTTCTTTTCGGACGGTGTAATGACTCATTCCGCCGGTAATCCAGACACAATGACAGCCTCGCAGACTGTTGATAATGATGATAATGATGATGGTGATGATAATGATCCTTGTGGTGATCCTGATCGTGACCGTGGAGACGATCACGGTTGGAAAATGATCGCCAAGATAATGGCAACAAAGATGGCGGTCAGAAATGACAAATGACATACAAGATTCGAGGTGGGGAGGAAAAGTGGGGTTTGGCGTCGGGGGAAGGGGGAGAGGGTGTTTGGAGAGGGGGGGGGGAATGGGAGGGGAATGGCTGGGCCCGAAGTTCGTCGAATATTTTGTCGAATATCATCCAGAATATGAAAGAGAAAACTCCTTATTTTTGACTGAATTTCTCCTTGTAATTATGCATATCGAAGCGTAATTTTCTGTTCAATATATAGTATTAGAAAGAAATGGAATGTATTTTGAATATATTTTTTAACCAAGGATGGCTTCATTTCACTGTAAAGCTAAGGTGGTAGAGATAAGCTTAATACCTTGATATATATATATATATATATATATATATATATATATATATATATATACATATATTTGTATATATATATATATATATATATATATATATATATAGTATATATATGTATATATATATATTCATTTGATATATATATATATATATATATATATATATAATATATATAATATATATATATATATATATATATATATATATATGTATATATATATATATATATATATATATATATATATAAACGAACATATATGTATATTGTGTGTATGTGTTTGTGTAATGTATGTGAACAATAATTTGTTAATTTCAGTCGTGCCATTTTTGTGCTTTCAATATTAATCCACAAATAACCAATCAACATAGAATTTGATTTATCTTCGAATCTCTGCCTTTGCTGTTTGATACACAAGTGGCAGTGAAATCATTTATAATTAACGAGAAACCTGAGATTCATGGCCATCTTACCGATTACTTCTTGTTCTTTATTGATCGTCGCTGCTTACGGTGAAAATTATGATTATAGTTGCTGGTAATAATACTTGAATCATTACATCAAAGAATGTTGTTTGCCGCCAAAACAAATTCACATTATAGTGACTATAATAATTTTCAGCTGGAATATCCCATCGATTTAATCTCTCATTAATCTTGCAACAAAATTTATTGCAATTTAAAAGCGATTAGTTAACTCATAAAGTCAAAGACGACCATTGATATTAAGTTTTTTTTTTATAAGTCATAATCCTATTTTTTCCGTTTGAAGTTCAGATTCCGTAAGAAAGTTGGTCGAAGAGTAAACACACCAAGTACACGAGAAATAAACTTTTATTTAAGATTTTCACACATAAGATAGATGGCTTCACTCAGGTTTCAAAAATCTCAAATTTCTGATGTACAGATGGCAATAGTGACGAATGAAGTGATGTTGCCAGCTTACATACGAACGCAAGAGAATCATTCATGCGTGTACTGATAAACTTTACCGTCATCAGCTTTGATTACTCCATAAATTGGGTAGACTCAGGAAGAGAGAAAAGGAGGGAGAGGAGGAGATTGATTAAGAATTAAGAAGACAGAAGAGAGAAGCTAACGTATAAATTCGAATGAAATCAAGTAATTTACTTTTTTCATATCTTGAATAAATAATTTTTCCGATTTGAAAGAAGGGCCTTATCCAAATCTGTTTGATATTCAACAATTCGTCGCAAACATCGTGGTCATCAATGCTCCAAATCCACCTTTTGATAAAGTTATGAAATTTTATTAGAAATTGTGTTAAATATTCGCCTCTATTAAAATGAAAACTTGTTAGATAAATTTAGACATATATATATATATATATATATATATATATATATATATAATATCATATATATATATATATATATATATATATATATATATATATATATATATATACATTAAATATTTGCTGATTTAAAAATGGAAATTTTTAAGATAATTTTAGGCAGTAATAAATATAGATATATATATATATATATATATATATATATATATATATATATATATATATATATATATACACATATATATGCGTGTGTGTGTGTGTGTGTGTGTGTGTGTGTGTATGTTCTAACACTTGAATGTGTAGATATTTGAGCTTATTTATCATTAAGTATTTGTGTATGCGAATAAGCAGGATATGAAAATACAAGAGTTCATGCATAAATATATACTCATAAATCTTTGCTAATTAGTAATAATGAGTTGCTCTTCATATGTTGCTTCCTAAGTAGACTGTATTGCAAATGAGCAAAACTGGTAATGCTTAATAATTTTAGTGAGTTTTTTCCTCTCTTTCTCTCGTTGCGGGAAGAGAGAGAGAGAGAGAGAGAGAGAGAGAGAGAGAGAGAGAGAGAGAGAGAGATTTTATCACACTTCAATGAAATATTACGGTGAATATTAGAGAGAGAGAGAGAGAGAGAGAGAGAGAGAGAGGGAGAGAGAGAGAGAGAGAGAGAGAGAGAAAGGGTGGTTATGAAGTGTTTGCTCTGTTAATTCTTTTTATTCCTCGGTTGTGCTGATGGCCTCTTGGTTTTAGCACCAAACTACCAAGGTTTGCTGTAAGTTAAAAATATTTACAGATGGAAAGACATATTTGCAAAATAAAGGTCAACTTCTTGATAGATTTGAGTGTTATTTGGACGTTCTTGTCCTGCTTACGAGGTGATTAATTTTGGAGATAGACCAGAAATGAAGGAAGTTTTGAATGCTAGGAAAAACCATGAAATATGATGCATCTCAATTCCAACGTCATGGAACATGGAAATCATTATACTAATACTAAATAATAAGAACAAGGTATCTAGAGCAATTTTAGAATCTTAATTTCTCACAAAAATCAGGCTTCAATGATTCATTTAAAGCTTTAAAACAGCCTGTAACTGAGAGGAACTAGATATCAATTATTTTTGTTTTGTTTCAGTAACCTGCTGCAATCTAGTCATACTGTTGAACCACCTCACATGTACAAGATTAAATTAATTAACATTAATTTAAAGCTTTAAAAAAGGCTGTAATTGAGAAGAAATATACTAACCTTTTTTGTTCCAGTCAAATGATGCAATCTAGTCTTACTGTTGAACCATCTCACTTCTAATTTCGAAAGTGACCTCACTTTTACACCATCCCAAATTAGACCGACGTGACGTCATCTAGGACTTTTTTAAAGCTACCAAATTCGGCTGGAATCACTTCCCTGGCAAATGAAGAAGAGTTTGTAGTAGAGCAATAAAGAGTAGTTATTTTCCAAGAATCCCTAAAAAAACACACACACCCAGTGAAAGATAAAATCCTAAAAATTCCTGAGGAAAATATAACGAGTGCTTACTTTCCAGGTCTTGAGATATATACACCCTGGCAAAGGCATAGGAGTTCATAGGAGAACAATAACAAGTGCAGATTTTCCATGAACTCTTAACAAAAAACACACCCTGAAAAAGGTAAATACTAAAGATTTCTGAGGAAAATATATCGAATGGTTATTTCACAAGAGCCCTTGACAAAAACACCCTCCTGAGAGAGGTTCCATCTAGCAGCAGCAGCAGCAGCCAAGGGCACAGGTCTTGAGTGACAGGGCCTCCCTGAGCCAGGGCTGGTTCACCACCCACTGCCACTAATTATACCCATCATCATCATCATCATCATCATCACCACCCTCCTCCTCCTCCTCCTCCGCCAGGTGAAGACAGGTCGGTTTGCTACACCTTGACCGCCGACGTCACGACAGGCCCCTGCTGTGCCCTGCCCTGCTTCAGGCGACTCTTCTGAGGAAGGTTTATGCAAAAGAAGGAGGCCGCCGATGCTGCTGCCTTTTCCCTTCTGCGCAGTTCAGTTCAGTTTCGTCTGGTTTTCTCTTAGGTTAATTTTCACAATATTTCTTTTTTCTCTCGAGTCATTCCTTGTTTATTTTATCCTCGTTTTGTTCATCAAATTAAGAAGAAAAAGGTTTCAGGTTTTTTTTCGAAGGTTTGTTTTCACTCAATGTTTCTTTTTTTTCTTGAGTCATTCCTTGTTCATTTCAATCTCGTTTTGTTTATCAAATTAAGAAGGAAAAGCTTTCAGGGTTTTTTTCGAAGGATTGTTTTCACAATGTTTCTTTTTCTCTCGAGTCATTCCTTGTTTATTTTAATCTCGTTTTGTTTATCATCTTAAGTGAGAAAATGTTTCAGGTTTTTTCGAAGGTGCGTTTTCATAAGACGGATTTTACTCTGAGTCATTCCTTGTTGTTTTCAGTCTGACTCAGTTTATAAAATCAATAAGAAGAGGTTTTCACGTTTTCTCTGTCTTAGTTGTCAATAAACTTTATTCTTTCCATTTCACAGAAATACCAGACTTGGAAGAAATCTCGTGTTTGTTTATTATATTAGAAATAAATTGAAAAAAAGAAAAAAAAGCTGATGCTTTTCTTTCAAAAAACACCAAACTTTTTGGCAGTACCGTACCTCCGAAGGAAATCATGTGTTTTTATTCCTCAATAAAAACGCACCGGGGACTTAAACCCATCTTTCCCTCGACCACGACCCGTCCACCAATACCCGCCCCCCCACCACCCAACACCTATTTTACTTACCCCCAACCCTCCTGCCCCCATTCCCTTCAATCTTCTTCGGTCTTCTCAGTCAGTCCAAAACATATCCATCTTGATGGCGCACGACAGTTCTTCTCAACACCATTTCCAGAATGGGCTTCCAGTTTTCTGAGCCTCGCTTATTCCAGTCATGACTCTCGTCGTCGCGGGGGCCTGGAACCCGGGGAGTGGGAGCGGGAGGAAGGTGGGGGGAGTGTGTAGTGGGCAGGGGATGGATTTATTGCAATAGTTACTGACGGATAAACGTTGGAGGAGAGACTGTGTTTTGCAGCTCAGCCTCATATTTGGAAGAGCTGTCGAAAGGGCTGACTGGCCAGTCAGCTGACCGGTTATGTTGATTGGGGTCTGTGGAGGAATATATATATATATATATATATATAATATATATATATATATATATATATATATATATATATATATGTATATATATATATATATATATATGTATATATATTTATGCATATATATATGTAATATATATCAAATTATATATACACACACACACACACACACACACACATATATATATATATATATATATATATATATATATATATATATATATATATATATATATATATATAAAGGTATAAGCCACGAAGGAAAAATAAACTCCGTTGTTTATTTTTCCTTCGTGGCTTATACCTTATTTATGGATTTATCACGTTCCAAACTTTCGTGATTCAGTTATACATACATACCAACATACATAATATATATATATATATATATATATATATATATATATATATATATATATATATATATATATATACATATATATATATATAGCTGGTATAAATGTTCTGTCACAATATAGAAAGTAGGTACGTACTATATTTGAGAGACTGCTGTCTCTCCTCTTCAGGTAGGTAATGAATAGAGAGGCAGCAGGAAGTCTCTGAAGTATAGTACTTACTGTCTATGTATTTTGGCGTTTTTATGGGCTCCTTTTATTATATATAATACGTATTGATAGACGTGGCATTTACTGTATAACCCAAAATAGTATTTTCGAAAGCATTTTTCAAGGTATAACTTGTCCATTTCTGGAGATTAGTCCAGAGGCTTTATGCATCGCAAAACATAAAGGGTTTTCAATAGTTCATCCTAAATAACACATTACAGTTTCACATCGTTAAAAGAAATTAGAAAGAGATTTCAAAACTGAAGGCTCAATATAAACATATAAAAAAAGGTTAGCAGCAAGAGAATTATACGATTTTAGGTGAGCAGTCTCTCTCTCTCTCTCTCTCTCTCTCTCTCTCTCTCTCTCTCTCTCTCTCACACACACAGGAAAAAGCCAATTACATTATCATGCAAAACTGTTCACGTACGCGGGAAAGAGACGGCAATTAAAATCACTGTTCGTTTGTCAAGTAATGACAGATGTGATTATTATGTACAGGCCGTGTTATGGCTTACTAATTAATACTCAGCTGCTTGCGAAGTATCATCATTTCGTTTCCTCATTCACAACTTTATAACTAAAGAGGATGCATTTATGAGGGTAAAGCTGAGAGTAAATGGAGTTTTCCTGCTTGTAAGTGTCTCGTTTAGTGTAACAGGTTCCCTGTAATTGCTGTTATCTGTAGAAGAGAGATTTGGGGCAAACTGGTTGATAATGAGGCCTGTCTGGTATAATTTTTGTTTTTACTTACCTTCCTGTCATATCGTGTTTGAAGAAAACTGATAGCAATATATATATATATATATATATACATATATATATATACATATTATATATATATATATATATATATATATATATATATATATTTATAGAGAGAGAGAGAGAGAGAGAGAGAGAGAGACCTCCACGTCTTGATGATATCATTTTAGAGGGATCAATGAGCACTCCCGTCTGGTAATCTCTCTCTCTCTCTCTCTCTCTCTCTCTCTCTCTCTCTCTCTCAGGCAGATGCACGTATGTCGAACGTAAGTAATTGTATTAAGTCAGTAAAATTCTAGATTTTTTCATATGTACGTATATGTATGTATATATATCATACATATACATATATATAATATATATATATATATACGTATATAGATAATATATATATAATATATATATATATATATATATATATATATATATGCATACATAAATACAATACATGCATATATTATATATCTATATATATATATATATGTAATAGTGTGGCACAGTGCGTTATTTACAAAAAGGCAAAATAACTTTAATACTAAGAAAAAGCACGAAACGGATAATAAGGAGAAGAAAAAGATTTTCCACAAGGAAAAAGGGATACGATAATGATTTTTCCTTAGCGAAGGGATTTTTGTTACTCCCAAACATTAGGCTTTTAGCCCATTAGACATCTGGTTTTCATCTCCCCAAAAAAGCCTCTGTCCGTACCAGCGATAGTGACCAGCGATATCGCCCAGGCATCTTCGAGAATTGGAAAAACTACTCTATTAGCGCCTATGACTAATCGGCGTTCCCTTCGTGAAAACAGGTCAGAGAGAGCCATCTGGCATACGTTAAAAAGGAATTCTATGACCCGTTGTTAGAAAGAGGGAATGTACCAAACTCTTAAAAAGCTCCACCCTCCCAAAGGTAGGCCCTAGTATCGACGAATCAAAAAGCCATGAGTGTCGGTCATAAGACAGCCCAAAAGGGGTATCAACGAATGACCTATGAGGTTACCAAGGGATACGCCCCTAAGAAGCCAGGACATGAAGAAGGAGGCGTATACAAATTCAAAGCCTACGAATTACTGTAGAAGACCTGACAGGAAGGCGGTCTCGTATGAAGTTAGCAGCCATAAGACACAAAAACGTCTTTCAGAAAATGCCACACCCAGTCAGAATCCAAAAATCCAAAGGCGGGGCTAAGGAGATTTCAACTGAACAAAAAGGCGAGACAGAGAGAGAGCAGGGAGAAAAAGGGAGAGAGAAAAAAGGGGAACAGAGAAGCCAAGAGAGAGAACAACTGGGGAGCCTGAGGGGAGAACGGCAGTGGCATGGCCGTGAAACAGAGAAGGACAGAAGAATCCCCAGAAGAAGAACGGTGCAAAAGTGTGGTGTGCGAAGCAATCAAAGACAGTGAAAGTGACAATCAATACTCAGTAAATTTCCCTCGTGCCTATAGACTCGTAATTGCAACAAGTGCCAATTAAGTTTTATCAGTCCAAGAGCCCAGTAACTCAGAAGGTGGAAAACATGTGTAAGAACCCCTAACGAAGAATAAACTTAATGCAAAGAAACATATCAATTAATTTCTCATCCTAACAGAACCCCTTTACCTAATTCCCCAAAGTACAGCCTCCACGGCACACGTTACCTTAGATCTGTGCAAAGAAAGTAAGTACCGTCACAGATTTATTGGTGGCAGAGCGATGGGATACGATGAGATAAAAGATTGATATAGTGACAAGATTAATGATGTCGATAGGATAGGAAGAGACAAAAGACACAGCAAAGAAATGGTGATTAGCGACGTGATACGAAGACACGAATGACAGTTAAAGACAGCGGCTGCGAAACGGAATCAAAAGTTTAGCGTCGGCATAAGAGATTTCAATCCATTCACGCCACTCGAAAAAGAAAGTTCTCCCCAAAGACAGTTACCGAGTTGTAACAATAAAAGCGCTCCAAAAAAAGCCACCCACACTTTGCGAAAGTAAAACTCCACTCTGAAGAACAAGAACAGTCGTTCCACTAGAAGAACAAGATATCGAAAGCGTAAAGAAAATATCAAGAGGAAAGAAAACATAATCCCGAAAACGCAACAGTCAACGCAATCCTGCTCTGAGAGGAAAGAAGAGAGAGAGAGAGGTCCCCTTTCCCGAAGAGAAGAAGAGAGAGAGAGAGAGAGGGGGAACCAACACATCATTCAACGCGCTGGTAGGCGAACGCAAGCTGTCAGACGTAACCCCGGATGTCGAAGACGACGAAGGAAGTTAAGTCCAAAATAATGTCCTCACACTTACATAACATGAAACTCTGTTAAAAGTAAATTACGCGATTAACATTTCAGTTAGACAATTTCTGGTATTTCAAGATCAAAAGATTTTCACACTGAACTTTTTTTTTGGCAACGAAACTACGATATTTCTTAATTTTACTAATTATAACTAATCAGCTACTAAGACCTTTTCCCGAACATTTGTATTTACTAACCAATAACTTTAAATTTTAATTTGAATTTTGATTGTGTCATTTTTTTGTTATTTTTTTGTGATTTTGGTTGTCTTTTGTGATTTCTTATACTTTGTTTTTTTGTTGTAGTATTTGCTTTTTACTTTTATTCGTTACGTCGAATGAATGTTTACTTGTTTTTATTTTGTTTGTTTAGGATAACAAGGGTAATTCACGGGAGGTCTCTCGTTAGCGTACACTTTATGGTCCAGTTCAGTATCGTTTTACCAGTACTGTTAAGAGGGTTTTTGTTGTTGTTTAAGAATCGCTTACCGGTAACGTAAGACTTTGAGAATATTTCTGGGGAAAATTCTTTTATTTTTTATGGTGATCGAATACTTTAGTAAAAACAATTTATTGTTATTATCATTTTCTTTTGGGATATTACTGTCATAACTTTGATACTTTTAATGATACTCAGTACTTAAGAAAATTTCCATTAACGAGTCGATGGTCAAAGGGAGACCGACTCATCAGAACGTAAGAACGCCTGTGCTCACGAGAAGTCAAACAAGGAAATTAACCATGCCGGAAGGTACACAGTCCGCGAATTCGAGCGCAGCAGTAATGGGAACATAAGGACATGTGATTAATCACATAGCTAAATTTTGCGGAAGAAAGGATGGTCAGTTAGCTTGTAACTTAGAGAACTGGATAGAGCAAGTGGAGACACGCCTAGATAGCATAACGGGGACAGATAGAGAAAAGCTTATTGAAGCCAAGAGTTATCTTGATTTGGAAGCCGGAGGAGACTTAGAACGCTACGTCCACTCCGAGACTTACCGAGATCTTAAGAATTGGGAAGAACTGAAACGGTATTTTAGGAAGGTTTATTCCACAGTTGGTGAAAGAGATCCAGTTACTAGCTTGGCAAGGATAGTGCGTCAATTTAAGTTAGACGAAAGACGTTATCAAGAGTTTAGCTCTCAGTTGTATAACAATATGAATGAATGGGGTAACTTCATGGAATCCACAGGTTGGATAGAGGTAGAAGGAGGCAAGCAAAAAATGCTAATGAGTCATGTTAAAAAAATATTTAGACTAGCAATAATGATTGGAAGCTGCCTACGGAAGTTATTGCAAGGATGACTCGTAAGTGGGAGACATCGATGATGTAGCAGAGATTGAAGAGGAGGAAACAAAAATCCTAGGTAGAAGACCTGAAGGGAATCCTATATACAGACCTTAGTCGCTTTAGGGACAAAAAGAAAGAGGTCCAAATAGATCTAGGACACCATCTAGAAATCAGAATAAGATGCCAGGTAAATCTTCTCAAGGAGGATTTTCGACAGTCACGTGTTATAACTGTCAGAAGAGGATTATGCCAGTGAGTGCCGAGGGGATAGCTTCTGTCCTTTCCATAAGAGAACAGGACATAGTGCCCGAGAATGCAGAAATAAATTTGTTTCAGCTCCTAGAGGTAGATCTCAGTCGAGAGGCAGAGGTAGAAACAATAGTCAATCTCCCCCATCTAGAGGAATAGAGATTCCGTCCAAATAGATATGCTAATCAAACAGCAAGCATAGGTTATCAACCAGCTCAGTCAATGTCAGACGACGCAATGGGAAATTTTCTGCTTACTGGTACAATGAATCTTCCTCTATAACAGAGAGAACGTCCGGAATGTCAAGGCTAAGCCCAGCTACACAGGTTAGCAAAGTTTGATGTAGGAAATGAATATAATTATAGACCATTATTTCCCGCACATGTCGGTCTAGAGAAACCTATTATTACATTCTTTGATACAGGTAGTCCTAAGAATATAATGTCAGAAAAGGTGTATCGATTGTATTTTTCTCACTTAAGTTTGAACCAGCAGTAGATTGTAGAATCACAGACGTCCAGGGTAATGATATCCACGTAATTGGACAGTTAGATTTTCCATTTAGGCTAGAAGAATTGCTCTAAGAGAAAAATGTTCTGGTAGCCAGAGTATACAATTAGCTTTTGCTCATTTGCTGATAGGTTATCCAACTATGGCTAGACAAGGTATAAGCATTGATGCCCCTAGAGAACAACTAGTGATTAAACAACGGTCGTGAGTTTATTTCTAGAATACCAATATGCAAGTCAATTAAAAGAACTCAGACTAAAGAGAATCCACGATGAAAGGTATCTTAAAGAAGGATAAGACAGAGGGAAGATATCCAGAATGCATCACGAGTTCACAACAGATCATTAACCTCTTAGAATCAAATCAATGCACTTATTTAAAGTTAGAGAGGGAATTAAGACTTAAACCAGGAGAAAGCACGTGGTAGAATGTACAGTAAATCCAATTTTTGAAGGGAAGGAAATCTCACGCTTACTGAAAAAGTCGCAAAGTAAATGGAATACATTATTCTTCTAGTTTACATGAAGTCAGACAGAGCAAAATAGCATACAGATTACGAATAACAGAGGAGGAAAGGTTAAATTAACACCAGGTACAGAGATAGGCCTAGCAGAAGTATACTCCATACCTATCCGAGTTGTAGAAAGGGAAACGGTAGCCGCGATCAGTAAAGGAAATGAAAATTACGCTCAGGACATAAAACTGAGAAGAGCTAAAATAGGATCTCATTTAAAGGACATTAGGAAAAAACATGTTAAGAGAGGAATTCATAGACTTACTGTGCGAATATCAGGATATAGTCGCTCTAGGACGGCGACACCTTGGGAAAATACACGCGAAATAAGCACAAGATAGACATTCCATCGAACACAAAGCCAATCTACATACCAGCCTCTATAGAGTAGCACATTCCCAGAAGGAGATCATTGAAAGAGAAGTACAAAGAATGAATAGGCAAGGAATAATAGAACCATCTAAATCCCCATGGTCCTTTCCACTTTTGCTAGTTCCTAAAAGGGACAAAACTTATAGAATAGTTGTGGATTTCAGAAAATTGAACCAAATTACTGAAAATGATCCTTATCCAATGCCGTCAATGCGAGATCTTATCGCTACTATAGGGTCCAAGAGATACTTCACCACAATAGATTTATTGCAGGGATTCTTGCAAATCCCTCTAGACGAAGAAAGTAAACCTTTGACTGCTTTTTCCACTAGTAACGGCAGATACCAGTATGTAAGAAATGCCCTTTGGTCTAAAGTCAAGCCCGGTAACTTTTGTAAGATTAATGGATAAAATTTGGGCGATTTACTAGGCAAGGACGTACACTGTTACATAGATGATTTGGTAATAGCAACAGAAACTATAGAGGAAACACATAGACTTAGTCAGAGAAGTCCGTAAAGAGATTAAGAAAAGCCAACTGAAGCTTAAACTGAAGAAATGTAACTCCTTAAAAGGAAAATAGACTACTTGGTCATACACTAAGTGAAAAGGGCGTAGTAGAAGTAAACGACTTAAAGATAAAGTCAATCAATGAATATCCTACACCTCAGTGCAAGAAGGACGTAAGGTCATTCTTAGGTTTAGCAGGTTTTTACCGCAAGTTCATAGGGAACTTTGCAGTCATATCCGCACCACTAACTGAACTTTTAAAGGAACACGTATCATTTGTATGGACAGACGGGCAGCAAGAAGCATTCGAAGAATTGAAAGAAAGATTAACACATCCGCCAGTACTTAGCTTCCCAGACTTTGGCAAGGAATTCTTTTTAGCCACGGACGCAAGCCACATTGGTATAGGAGCATGTTTAATGCAAAAACAAGATAATAAGTATAATGCGATAGCTTATTACAGTAGGAAATTAAAGCCCTCAGAAGTGAACTACTCGTAACAGACCTCGAGTCTCTAGCTATAATAGACGCTTTAAAGCATTTCAGATATATAATTTTTGGTTACAAGATAACCGTGTTCACGGATCATTCAGCTGCAGTAGAAATGCTAAAGAACCCTAATTTTTCTGGACGAAGAGCCCGTTGGTTCATGACAGCCCAAGATTATGATATAGAGGTGAAATATGTCCCTGGGAAGACGAATAAGGTAGCAGATGCATTATCAAGATATGTGTCACAAGGTGATAGTATAAATATGATAATTCAAGAAGAAGAAAAGAATGAAACAATGTGCAATGACATAAATGTACTCACCATGCATTATACAGAGGAGCTTTCCCGGCAAAATTTCATAAAAGAACAAGAAAGAGATGAAGATATAAGGGAACTGTTTAAATACGTTAGAAACGAAAGAAAACACAGCCAACAAGAATTAACCGAACTAGGTAGGAAGGTTGGATGTCCCACAGATGCACTAACGGACATAGATGGCGTATTAATTTGGATGTGTCACGAATATGACCCATTTGGTCAATTTCTAGGTGTACTGCACAAAAGGTTAGTACCTAAGAGTCTAAGAAACAAGGTCATTGAGCTAATGCACGATGATGACATGAGAGCTCACCAGGAAGGGATGAGACAATTAGATTAATCCAAAGAACTTTCCATTGGAAGGGAATTCACAAGGATGTCAGTAATTATGTGAAGAGCTGCAATACATGCAACAGCTACAAAGGAAGAACAGACAAGGAAGTACCACTAGGGAAATATCCTATCCCACAGACTCCTTTCGAAAGAGTATCTATTGATCTTATCACTAATCTTCATACCACGAGTAGGGAATAAGAATATACTAGTATGTATCGACGCGCTCACGAGATATACAGAGTTGGTACCACTAACTAGTAAAAGTGCCAAGGATTGTGCAACCGCTCTCTTCGATAAGATATTTTGCAGATATTCTGCCCCTCAGCTCATTATCTCTGATAATGGGACCGAGTTCAACAACTCATTAGTTCAAGAAATTTGTAACGCCTTTAAGGTAGAAAAGGTAGCGATACAGCCGTATCACCCAGCTAGCAATGGCTTGGTAGAAAGGAATAACAGGAAGGTTTTAGACATATTACGTCACACAGTAGGACAGGATCCTGACTGGGACGTCAATACCTTTAGTCCAATTATCATTAAATGCAAGGCATCATACGAGTACTCGAGCAACTCCCATAAAAGCTTTGATGAGGGATAGAACCCAGATTACCTTATGCATGGCTGAATCAGCCAATACAGCCTAATTATCTGAAGATATCATGAAGATAAGAATCGGAAACTTAAAGTAATACACAAGCAATTGCACAAGAATCTAGAAGAAGCCCAGCAGAATATGATAGAGAAGCATCAAGAAGGATTAAGGCCTGTAGACTACAAGAAAGGGGATGAAGTCTATATTAAGAAGGAAGTAAGAAGTGGTATTAATTATAAGTTAGCCACAAATTTCACAGGACCATACAAGGTCGTAGACGTACAAGAAACTAAGATAAGGTTTAAGAAAATGAATAGCCAAATGCCTTCCACTATGCTGAATCATTAGAAGAAGAAGAATTTTGGATAAACAAGGACAAGGTCAAGAGAACCAAAGAAGTTGAAGAATCCGAATGACAGAGACGTCAGAAGACATTCCAGAAGAAGGAACTAGATATAACCTAAGAAATAGAAGAGTCACTTTTCAGTGAAAAAACAGAAGAACAAACCCATTAATTCATCCAATTATTCCCATGTATTTATTTGATTTCGTTTATTGCTAAGTACCTTCATCGGTCGACTAGGAATAATCTTTTATTGTTACAATTCTTACTTTAATTAGTCGGTTTGTAGCAAGAATTTTTGAGTTACGTGCACTAACTTCAAATTTATTTTGACTTGAAGGAAATATTTGGGTATGTAAGAAACGATTCAATGCGCAGTATAAGAATTTAAGACGTATATTAAGTTTAACCGTTCATAAGAACATTCTTAGAAGTAAAAGAATAAATAAGACGGGTAAATAAGACGTTTAAGATAGATATTAAGAGATTTTAAGATAAGAGAATTCGTTTTAGAAATGATTAAGATTTTGAAGGGGTAATTAATACACTTACTTTGTTCAAATCCATTAGATTGTTTGATTGATGAAAAACTTACTACTAAGATATTAATCGATGAAGACTCACTAACAAGATGTTAATTGATGAAGACTCATTAACAAGATAGTAGTTGTTGAAAAACTTACTAACAAGATATTGATTGGTGAAAACTTACTAATTGTTTTTGCACAGTAGAAGAAACCTACAAGTATTAACCACTAACCGGTGCCTTAACCGAGTTGCCAATTTTGTTTTAGTATCAAGCAGTGAAGTTATATTGTTTAATGTACAAGGTTACTCAGAATTACAGTAAGAATGTCCAATGAAATTTTGCATAAAACACAATACACACTCTCAGTAGGAAGTCAAGGACACACTTGTTATTGCATACAAATACACAAAAGGATATTTTCTCCCAGGACTTGTCTCCAAGCAGCAGGTCGCAGCGAACAAGAAGCCATCAAGTGTCGTCAACAAGAACGAAATTTATTTTCCATAAAAGAAAGACGATATCCACCTAGATAGAATAGGACTGAGGACTGAACCAATCATGTACTGTAAACTTGGATAGTACCATTATTTTTTGCTTCTACCATGCATTATGTAACTTATGTGACTTAAGGGCTTATGTATGTTAAACTTTCAGTTTTTCTGTTTTTTGTGATTTAGTTTTTTGTTTGCATTCAGTTTCACGTTTCTTAATGTGATTTACTCATATTTGAATTCACTTTGATGATTCCTTTAATTACTTAATCAAGTACTTGTTCATATTCATATTCAGTTTTAATGTTTCTCTGAATGTTACTTACTCAAGAATTTATTCATGTTTACATTCAATTTTGACTGTTGCCCTTAATGTTACTTAATCAAGGATTTGCTCATGTTTACATTCACTTTTGATGTTTTTAAGTTAAAGTTTCAATATGATTTCCAAGAAGCATAAGTTAGGAGTCCTCTTGTAGGTATAATATTTGCTTCAGCTTAGATAACGCTGTCGGAGTCACGAGTTGGGGTAGCGGGCCGAGACTGTAATAGTGTGGCACAGTGTCGTTATTACAAAAGGCAATAACTTAATAATACTTAAGAAAAAGGCACGAAACCGGATAATAAGAGAAGAAAAAAGATTTTCTCACAAGGAAAAGGGATACGATAATGATTTTTCTTAGCGAAGGGATTTTGTTACTCCAAACATTAGGCTTTTAGCCATTAGACATCTGGTTTTCATCTCCCCCAAAAAGCCTCTGTCCGTACCAGCGATTAGTGACCAGCGATATCGCCCAGGCATCTTCGAGAAATTGGAAACTACTCTCATTAGCGCCTATGACTAATCGGCGTTCCCTTCGTGAACAGGTCAGAGAGAGCCATCTGGCATACGTTAAAAAGGAATTCTATGACCCGTTGTTAGAAAGAGGGAAGTACCAAACTCTTAAAAGCTCCACCCTCCCAAAGGTAGGCCTCTAGTATCGACGAATCAAAAGCCATGAGTGCGGTCATAAGACAGCCCAAAAGGTATCAACGAATGACCTATGAGGTTACCAAGGGATACTCCCCTAGAAGCCAGACATGAAGAAGGAGGCGTATACAAATTCAAAGCCTACGAATTACTGTAGAAGACCTGACAGGAAGGCGGTCTCGTATGAAGTTAGCAGCCACTAAGACACAAAAAGTCTTTCAGAAAATGCCACACCCAGTCAGAATCCAAAAATCCAAAGGCGGGGCTAAGGAGATTTCAACTGAACAAAAAGGCGAGACAGAGAGAGAGCAGGGAGAAAAAGGGAGAGAGAAAAAAGAAGGAACAGAGAAACCAAGAGAGAGAACAACTGGGGAGCCTGAGGGGAGAACGGCAGTGCATGGCCGTGTAAACAGAGAAGGACAGAAGAATCCCAGAAGAAGAACAGGTTGCAACAAAAGTGTCGTGTGGTGTGCGAAGCAATCAAAGACAGTGAAAGTGACAATCAATACTCAGTAAATTTCCCTCGTGCCTATAGACTCGTAATTGCAACAAGTGCCAATTAAGTTTTATCAGTCCAAGAGCCCAGTAACTCAGAAGGTGGAAAACATGTGTAAGAACCCTAACGAAGAATAAACTTAATGCAAAGAAACATATCAATTAATTTCTCATCCTAACAGAACCCCTTTACCTAATTCCCCAAAGCACCAGCCTCCCACGGCACACGTTACCTTAGATCTGTGCAATAAAGTAAGTACCGTCACAATTATATAATATCTATACTATATATATATATGTATATAATAGTATATATATCTATTATATATACTATATATATTCTATAGATATATTTATTATATATATATATATATATCTATATGAAACAATGTTTACTTTTTAGTCATCTGCGCAATATTATCATAAGTAACTCTCTTTTTTTTGTGCGTAACTAATGCTACAATATCATCGAACAGATTCCGTCAGTATCATAGCAACACTACTTTTAACAACAACAGTAACAGCTGCAACAACTCTATCACCTGCTGGTTTTTGCCAATGGTA
>NC_087217.1:51831091-51836091 GCF_015104395.2 Macrobrachium nipponense | reverse complement strand
AGAGGTTAGAGGGAATTGTGGCTATTACAATTACTTGTACACACACACACATACACACACACACACACACACACACACACACACACACACATATATATATATATATATATATATATATATATATATATATATATATATATATATATATATATATATATTCACTCCTCCTCAGGTTTTTTGCAACATCGGTACAGCAGTTACTAATTAGTATGAATGTAGTAATAACTGTTGTATTATTTTTCTCTAAAGCTATATCAATTTAAGGAAATGCGAGAGAGAGAGAGAGAGAGAGAGAGAGAGAGAGAGAGAGAGAGAGAGAGAGAGAGAGAGAGAGCGGTAAAAAAGCTTTTACACCTAAGTAAAATCACAATTAAATTAAAATAACTATGACCTCATTAATACTCATGCATTTGCTAAACTAAGCAAAATGTAGGCGAATTGCCAAAGGATTTTAACAATGTTCCATTTGCCTAAAACAACAATAACACCTGATCATCATCATAACAACAACAATAAGAACAACATTCGCAAACGCTGGAATACGATGTAATGAAATAAAAATCCACATTAATACCGTTAACAATGACAATTACTACAACCACAACCATCATCCCCAACAACAACAAAAGCATACAACAACAATGTAATCATTACCATAAACAACCAAACGCGACAACAAGAGCAACAACAAAAAGACGGGCGAGTAGAGAGAGAGAGAGAGAGAGAGAGAGAGAGAGAGAAAGTCCCTGTCAGGAATTGAAATGCAGGTATTTTCAATAATGATTTAGTGCGAATCACAAAGTTTAAAAGCTTAATCAACAATTAGTATTAATTTCAGTTTGATCATTGACCTTTTCATATGACGTCCCATTCGGGAGATGATAAATGGTGCGAGATTTAGCCTTTAGCTTTTTTTTCTCTTTTTTTTTTTCAATTTTCGTGTGAGGGGAGAACGAGTGTGGGGTGAGTTAGAGAAGGGGAGATCGCGGGGAAGGGGAGGGGAGAGTAAAGGGAGCGTCAGAGGGGGAGGGGTAGGACGGAATAAGGGAAGGTGAGAGAGTGAGGGGGTAAGGGTATAGAGGGGGTGTGGAAGGTAGATAGGGAGGGATAGTGAGGCGAGTGGAGAGAGGAGAGTGAGCGGAGTGAAAGGGAGAGTGGGATGAGAGTGAGGGGAGATGGAAGAATGAGGGGAGAGGGAAATGAGCGTGAGGGGAGGAGGATGTGAGGGGATGTGAGAGGGAGCGAAAAGGAGAGTGAAGTTAGAATGATGATGGGAGATGGAGGGAGGGGTAAATGAGGTAAGAGTGAGGGGGAGGGGAGATGAAGGAAGAGGAGATGGAGGGGGAGTGAGGGGAGTGGAGATTGAGTGCGAGATGACAGTAAGGGGAGAGGAGATTGAGCGGGAAGGAGACTGATTGGGAAATGAGATTGAAGGGAAATGAGATTGAGGGGAGAGGAGATTGATTGGGAGAGGAGAGTGAGGGGAGGGGAGATTGAGAGGAGAGTGAGTGGGAGAGGAGAGTGAGTGGGAGAGGAGAGTGAGGGGAGAGGAACTTGAGGGGAGTTCTATCCTGGTGAGAGTCGAGGGGAGATTGAAAATTGAGAATATATTTTGCTAGGGGTCCTACATATCTGTTATATTTGCTGTATACGAGTTCGAATTTCCTCTGACTTGATGCATTGTGCTTTTGTTAAGTTAAATTATTGGGAAGGTTAAAATGTATTCGAACAGGAGAGGTTGATTAACTTATATGCACGGGTGATATTACAGAGGGGGAACGAGTTATAATTGTAATCAGCATGACTGTTGTTATTATAGCTTTTAATAATTGTTACAGAATTATGATGAATGGCGAAAGGTTGTTGGTGAAGGAGAACAGAAGTGTTGGGGAAAGGTTGTTGGTGAAGGAGAACAGAAGTGTTGGGGAAAGGTTGTTGGTGAAGGAGAACAGAAGTGTTGGGGAAAGGTTGTTGGTGAAGGAGCAACAGAAAGGTTGTTGGTAAAGAAGTGGCGGAAGTGTTGGGGAAAGATTGTCGGTGAAGGAGAAATAGAAGTGTTGGGGAAAGGTGGTTGGTGAAGGAGAAATTGAAAGGTTATTGGTGAAGAAGTGGCGGAAGTGTGGGGAAAGGTTGTCGGTGAAGGAGAAATTGAAGTGTTTGGGAAAGTTTGTTGGTGAAGGAGAACAGAAGTGTTGGGGAAAGGAAAGGCTGTTGATGAAGGGGTAGCTAAAGTGTTATATCAACATTCCTCTTAAAGTAAAAGTTACCAAAATAAGTGAAATGTTTTTCTTGAACAAAATATCATCCTGATTAGGAGAAAACACTAAATTATTTTTCGTAAAAAATATTTTGATATGTTACAGAGAAACGCTAAACAGGGCTTTAATAAAGAATAGGAAAACTAATAAGAGAAGAGTCTAAAATGTTCTCAACGAATATTTAGAATATTTTGAATGTTTAAAAAGTTATAGAAAAAAAATACTTTTGGTGAAAGTTATTGACACAAAAAAATTCGATTAACACGTGATAGAAAAACTCTGTTTACACCCTTAGCATCCTCCCTTGGTGGTCACCACTCTCCCTCCCCTCCCCTTCAGAAAAAGAGATGGCTGGGGGCTCATGTAAATCTTGCATGTTATAGCACCATCGGGTATCACACCTGTATATCACACATGTATCCCATCCAACCAGTTTGATATAATAGGCTATACTTCTAAATAAAATTGCGGACATGACATTTGTGCGTTGTGATGCAAGATGTACGATGACGTGTTGTGCTATTGCATGATGTTATAGGCGAGTGGCATCACGAGAAGCATAGCAATTACGGGGCGTTATGCCGTTGTTATTATTTCCATCTGTTCACAAAAGGAGAGAGAGAGAGAGAGAGAGAGAGAGAGAGAGAGAGAGAGAGAGAGAGAGAGAGAGAGGAATCGGTAATTGCATCGGTAATATTGCTGTTGTGGTTGATATTATTTCCATCTGTTCACGAAAGATGAGAGAGAGAGAGAGAGAGAGAGAGAGAGAGAGAGAGAGAGAGAGAGAGAGGAACTGGTCATATCATCGGTAACATCGCTGTTGTTTTTATTATTCTTAAATGTTATCATTGTTATAAAACTTGATGTGTGGAAAAAGATTTATGAAAATTCATAATATTTCTTTTATTTATAGATTTTTTTATCATTACTATCATATTCACTAATTGATTGCTATTTGGGTAATCATACCGAAATGAAAGTGTAAATAAGTGAATTGATTTCAATAACTGTCTTTGTTATTTCAGTCACTTTCCATTACTTTCATAGTTGGGATCAATTTTTCCAAAGAATGGAATAGAATGGCATGGTCATTTAATAAATTTTCAATAACCGCGTTATTTTCATTTTTGTTTTTATCACTGTTCTCAAATTTTGACGGTGGAGTAAAAGTGCATAGGTATTTATTGCATGGAATTGTTTTTGTATTATATCTATTATTGATTTTATTTTTTTTTCTGCTGCCAAGTTCTGAGGGTAAAATAGAAAACTAAAGATATGAATTTCTTGTGGTCCAAAGCTGTCTGTCTTTATATATATATATATATATATATATATATATATATATATATATATATATATATACATATATATTATATATATACATACATACATATATATATATATATATATATACATATATATATGTATATATATAGAATGAAAAAGGTTTAAGCATAATTACGAAGATTAGTTTATAGATGTAGTATATAAAGATATATAAGTATATATAATATATATATATATATATGAGATATAATATAGAGATATAAAATATATATATGTATATATATATATATATATATAGAATATTATACGAGTATAGATATATAGTATATATATAGGTATATATATATATATACTAGATAATATAGTATATAGAATGTATCATATATATATATAGTATATATATATAGCATATATATATATAAGACAGATAATATATATATAGATATATATCTATAAATATATATATATATATATATATAGATATATATATATATATATAATAGCGTATATATAGATAGATATATCTATAGGATATATATCTCTATATATTTCTATTAATTACTAAATATAATCTATATATAGATTAATAAATATAGGCTATATCATCATCTTATATATATATACGATATAGATATTATATATATCGATTATATATCCTATATCTATCTATCTATATATTATGTATATCTCTCTCTAGATATTTATATCTATATATATAATATCTATATCTAATTATATCTATATCTTGATCTTATCTATATTCTCTATCTATCTTTATCTTACTATATCTATATATCCGATCCTATAATATAATATCTAGTCATCTATAATATCTGCTATATATATCATATCTCGAATAATATAATTATATCTATATTGAATATCATCTAATCTTATAATATGTATAATAAAAAGTACTATTAATAATATAGTATTATATTATTCTATAATATATCATAGATATATATACTATATAATTAATATATATATACTATATATATATTATATAATTTGGTAACGCGACCTACCTTTCATGCTTCCCTGTAACAGTCGCCGTCTGAAGCAAACCGAAAGTCTGATATCAAACTCTAGGCATATTCAAACACCCACTATTACAAAAATATACGTTTTATTTCCCAAAATAGGAAAACTGAAAATGGACAAAAAGGGGTTAAGAATAACTAAAAAAGAAAGGTTAAGCTATCATATCCTTCCCAAAATCATATTTAAGCAAGTACCCCCTTTTATCTCTTTCCGTCCAAAAATTCATAGTCTATCATAGGTTAAAACGCATCTAGAGATATCCCATTTTTCTATATGGTGACTTCGAATCCATCTGAAAATGAGAATATAATCATCAGACAATTAAACATTAAAGTTCGTCAATAAAATGTGTCACATCGCACTTCCTTTTCTCCAGAACCAAATTGAATGTCATTTCACTTTTACCTTTTC
>NC_087217.1:51806091-51823591 GCF_015104395.2 Macrobrachium nipponense | reverse complement strand
TCTGCTTCTCCACCCCATCTCCTTCCCACCCAACAGCATCCCTCAACTCAGCACGTCGTGGTCCTCCTGCCGCTTCTCCTGCTTCTGCTTCTGCTTCTGCTTCTGCTCCTACTGCTGCTTTTGCTCCTGTTTTTTGCTTCTGATTCTGCTCCCACTCCTACTTCTCCTGCTCACTTCTGCTTCTGCTCCTACTCCTACTTCTGCTTCTGCTCCTGCTTCTGCTCTTACTGCTGGAGCTGCTTCTAATTCTACTTCTGCTCCTGCTTTTTGCTCCTGATTCTGCTCTTGCTCCTGCTTCTGCTCCTTCTCCTGCTCCTACTCCTACTTCGGTTTCTGCTCCTACTCCTGCATTTGCTCCTGCTTTTCCTCCTGCTTCTACTTCTGTTGCTCTTGCTCCTGCTTCTGCTACTTCTGCCCCTGCTCCTGCTCCTACTCCTACTTCGGCTTCTGCTCCTACTCCTGCTCCCACCCCTCTCCTGCGTCTGCTCATGCTCCTGCTGCTGTTGTTCCTGCTCCTGCTCCAGCTGCTGGTGCATAGCAGCTTCGAGAGGCGAGACTCTGGAGCTGGCTAGCTGGGATCTCTCTCTCTCACTCTCTCTCTCTCTCTTCTCTCTCTCTCTCTCTCGTCGGGGCTCCTGACAGCATGATTTGATTAGGGATAAAGCCAATCATTAGAACATCGGGAAATTACTCGCTAGATGGTCATTACACCGTTCTCCGCGCAATTAGTTAACTCTTTCCAAGTAGCGGATATGCCGGCGGGAGCTCGACTCATTATTAAACTGCCAAGGCTGTCCGGCCGTTGATGTATCGTGTGGTGGTGATTAACTTCATTAGAGAGGATGGCTGTTTTTTTTTTTTTTTTTTGTCTTATTGTTTTTATTTCTTTCCTCTCTCTCGTTCTCTCTCTCTCTCTCTCTCTCTCTCTCTCTCTCTCTCTCTCTCTCTTTCTGATTCTCCATTCTCTTTATCTTGTCTTCGGTTCTCTTTTGATGGCTCATCTCTGTCTCTCCCTGTCTCTGTCTCTCCCTCTGTCTTCCTTCCATCCTATCTCTGATTCCCTTTTTTTGGTCTCGACATTCTCTCTCTCTCTCTCTCTCTCTCTCTTCATTCCTTCCATCCTATCACTGGTTCTCCTTACCCTGCTCAGAGAGAGAGAGAGAGAGAGAGAGAGAGAGAGAGAGAGAGAGAGAGAGACCCACCATCAACATTTTCACATAATTCCGCAAGAGAAATGCACAGGTAGCTTTTCGTGTATATAAGACCTTTTCACCCTGGCCGCCTCTTCCCTCCCTCCCTCCGGAGGGCAGCAGGCTCTCTCTGGCAGCAGGCGGCAGCAGGCTGTCAGGCAGGCTGTCAGGTAGGCAGGCAGGTAAGGAGGTGGAGGAGGAGGAGGCAGAGGCAGAAGAAGAGGCAGGTCACAAGACTGACTACACTGAATGCAGGAGGCAAGAAGAAGAAGAAGGAGGAGGCTTTGGATAAACACAATGGGAGCCTCCAAAGTCGGAACACGGGTTGGGTGAGGGTTGTGTCGGGGGTGGGGGTGGGGGGTGGGGAGATTGGCAAAGGGCCCATTACTCTTGCAGAAACCTCAGGGATCCGGAGGTTTTACGCCGGGGATAATGGACGCCGTCGGTAATTTGATGATAGCAAGATACCGAGGCTGACAATCTGCATCAATTCAGGAGGCATATCCCCCGTCAGGTGAGTTGACAGGCGTGCTTTATCAGGTCGTTGGGGCTGGCTGTTTGTAACAGCCTTGCTCCAAGGTGGTGGGGCTCCCACCCCCACCCTGTTACTAACCCCTCCCCCTACTGCCGGGCCCCATACCTTCCTTCTATACCTGTTCGGCTATTCTTACCTCTATTTATTTCACTCTCAATTCGAACTGCTTTCACTTTCGTTCTCTTAGTTCGTTGCTCTCTCTCTCTCTCTCTCTCTCTCTCTTCTCTCTCTCTGTAGTCCCCATTTCTCTCCTAATTCATTTTTGCTCCCTCGCTTGTCAGTGTTGTTTTTTCATTCGGTCTTAAATGCTACTTTTTCCTATCTCTCTCTCTCTCTCTCTCTCTCTCTCTCTCTCTCTCTCTCTCTCTCTCTCTTACAGTTTCCAGCTTTCTACTAATTCTGTAAGTTCCCAATTTAATTTTTGTCTTTTTCTTTTGTAGTCTCTCTCTCTCTCTCTCTCTCTCTCTCTCTCTCTCTCTCTCTCTCTCTCGCTCTCTCTTACAGTTTCCAGCTTTCTACTAATTCCGTAAGTTCCCAATTTAATTTTTGTCTTTTTCTTTTGTAGACTCTCTCTCTCTCTCTCTCTGTGTCTCTGTCTCATAGTTTCCAGCTTTCTCTTAATTCTGTAAGTTCCCAATTTATTTTTTAATCTCTCTCTCTCTCTCTCTCTCTCTCTCTCTCTCTCTCTCTTCTAAATTTCACCTTTTCTCATTCGTTTCCCACTCTCTCTCTCTCTCTCACTTCCTTTCTGCATCTCTCCCTCTTACTTCCAACTATTACTGTGGCTCCTGTCTACCCCCCATCTTATCAGCTCGTGCCATACTACCCTCCTCCCACTGCCTCTCGTGGCTCCATCATCAAGGCCATTATGCCTCTTTTTCCTGACTTCATTAGTTACCCTTATCTGCTTTGTTTTACCTTTCTCGATTTATGCTGTCTCTCCAGACCCTGTTGACCCCACGGGACATTCCTCACTCTCTCTCTCCTCTCTCTCTCTCTCTCTCTCTCTCCCTTTTTACTCTACAACCTCCCTCCCTTTTCCCTAAACATTCTATAACGTTCCTCTCTCTCTCTCTCGCTCTCTCTCTCTCTCTCTCTCGCTTGTGCTCTTTCTCTCTCTTATTTGCTCTTTATTCAACAACTTCCCTTCCTTTTCATTAACATTCTATGGCGTCTCTCTCTCTCTCTCTCTCATTTTTATTCAACAAACTTAGCCCCCTTTTCCTTAATATTCTATACTGTCCCTTCTCTCTCTCTCTCTCTCTCTCTCTCTTCTCTCTCTCTCTCTCTCTCTCCTCATTTTTAGTCGACAAACTTAACCCCCTTTTCCCTAACATTCTATACTGTCCCTTCTCCCGTTCCCCACCTCGTTATCTCCGTCTCCTCCTCCTCCCCTCCTCCTCCCCTCCTTTCTCCTTCCTCGTATCTCAAAGAAACGTTTTTCTTTCCTAGGTAACCAGCCACGGAGGCTTTACCTTTTGTGCATTTTCATATACTTCATTTTTCTATAAGACTTTTCTCCTATTAGTTTTTTTTACACATATGAGAATTACTTGGGTTCCCGTATCTGTGGCCTTCCTAATTATCTTTTCATTCATATGTTTATCCCTTTTTTCCTTTAAAAATGTTTACACATTTAATATTCATTCATTTCTCGATTCTTTCATTCATTAACTTTTCATTCACTATGAGACATTTATTCCCTAAATTATTCTTCAGTACCTTCAGTGAACTGTATGACATCTAACTTCTCAAAGGACTTTTAAAGCCACGTCGAAAATATCAACTTCTCTTCATTAAATAAAAGATTTAATCACCTCGTCCTGTGCAAGACGAATCAGCTGTTCGTTCACCACAACTCGTTAAGTTTCAGACAGAAGTAGTTATTTCCCGGTGCGTCTGAACTACCAGTTATTACCTCCATTAAAAAAAAAAAAAAGATCAGGGAACAAACTGATCATTGATTACATTAATGATAGATTCCACACCTTTTGATGCTGGGCACACCTTTTCCACTCATCAATTGCTCCAGGCAATGATTACTACGAGTTTTTCTTTTTATTTATTTTTTTAATAACGTTAATGGCTTGAAGGCTGATTTTGATAGATGGTATAGATAGTTGGATCGGGCAATGCAGTTTTTATTTCAGTCCATTCATAGACTGCGTGAAGATGACCTTATTAAATAATCTCTTGAATATTGGTGGGGATTACTTTGTCGACGTCCTCCCGTTTTGATGGTATATATTTTAAATGAGCAACAAGCAGTAAATCTAGTAGAGTCTCTCTCTCTCTCTCTCTCTCTCTCTCTCTCTCTCTCTCTCTCTCTCATATTTATGAATGCTTTTTAAATTTAGCACTATATATCGAACTTATTGTACATAAAAAATGAACAAAGTTCATATTGAGACTCTCTCTCTCTCTCTCTCTCTCTCTCTCTCTCTCTTTTTATCTAAACCAGGTATATACTTATTTCACTACGTGAGTCTTCATATACACACTGGCATTTAGTAACGTATCCATATCGGCCCTTTTCTTCTGATGCTGGGATCGAACGCTGGTCACTCGCTTTGTGAGTTGCATGCTTTGATGATACGTGGCCCGAGAGAGAGAGAGAGAGAGAGAGAGAGAGAGAGAGTCTCATTATGAACTTCGTTAATTTTTTATGTACAATAATTTCGATAAATAGTGCTAAATTCGAAAAGCATACATAAATATGAGAGAGACCTTACCTTACCTTACAGACCTTACATCTTGTTCGGGTTGCCCCAGGTCCCTCAGTGTGAGGCACCTCTAATGTCTACCAGAGAGTTGCTAGTACATCTTCCGGTATATTTTGCATCTTCCAATCTTGGATGGTCTGGGATGCAGTTTAGATATTTGTCGAGCTTATTCTTAAACACATCTACGCTCACTCCTGATATATTCCTCAGATGAGCTGGCAACGCATTGAATAGACGCTGCATTATCGATGCTGGTGGTGTAGTGGATTAATGTCCTGTGTGCTTTCCTTATTTTTCCTGGTATAGTTTTGGGCACTATTAATCTACCTCTGCTTGCTCTTTCTGATATTTTTAGTTCCATGATATTTTCTGCTATTCCTTCTATCTGTTTCCATGCCTGAATTATCATGTAGCGTTCTCTTCTCCTTTCTAGACTATATAATTTTAAGAATTGTAGTCTTTCCCAGTAGTCTAGGTCCTTAACTTCTTCTATTCTAGCTGTAAAGGACCTTTGTACACTCTCTATTTGTGCAATATCCTTTTGATAGTGTGGGTACCATATCATATTGCAATATTCAAGTGGACTACGAACATATGTTTTATAAAGCATAATCATGTGTTCAGCTTTTCTTGTTTGAAGTGCCGTAACAACATTCCCATTTTTGCTTTTTTACATTTTGCCAACAGAGTTGCTATTTGATCATTGCATAACATGTTCCTATTCATCATCACACCAAGGTCTTTAACTGCTTCCTTATTTGTGATGGTCTCATTATTAGGTCCCTTATATGCATATAGCTTTCTTTCTCTGTCTCCATAATTTATTGATTCAAATTTATCAGAGTTAAATACCATCCTATTTACCTCTGCCCAATCATATACTTTGTTAAGGTCTCTTTGTAGAGCGTTCCTATCTTCATCACAAGTAATTTCTCTACTTATTCTTGTGTCATCTGCGAAACTACTCACTACCGAATCCTTCACATTATTGTCTATGTCTTCAATCATAATAACAAACAGTATTGCAGCTAACACCGTACCTTGCGGCACACCGGATATTACCTTGACTTCATCCGATTTCTCGTCGTTTGCAATAACTATCTGTTTTCTGTTGTGTAAAAATTCTTTTAAACCATCTTCCTACTTTATCCACGATATTGTGTTTTCTAATTTTCTTCGCTAATATATTATGGTCTACTTTATCAAAAGCTTTTGCAAAGTCTAAATAAACCACATCTGTTTCATTTCCGCTTTTCATATTTTTGAATATGTTCTCACGGTGGACTAACAGTTGGGTTTGTGTACTTTTTCCGGGTACGAAACCATGTTGTCCTTTATTAAACAAATTATTTTTTATTAATGTTTCATAATATTTTTCTTCATTACCCTTTCATACACTTTCATAATATGTGATGTTAGACTCACAGGCCTATAATTACTTGCCTCTAGTCTTGATCCACTTTTGAAAGTAGGGTAATATATGCTAATTTGTGCTCATCATAAATCTTGCCTGTATCTACACTTTGTCTTAATAATATTGCAAGTGGCTTTGCGATAGAATGAACTACTTTCTTTAACAAAATAGCAGGAATTCCATCAGGCCCTGCAGCAGCTCCATTTTTAATTTCATTAATAGCCTGCACAATATCAGCTTCATTAATATCTATGTCAGCTAAATATTCACTATTTTCATCCCTTACTTCTATATCATTATCTTCATTATCTATTCTAGGGGTGAATTCTCTCTTATATCGTTCTGCCAGTATGTTGCAAATTTCCTTTTTTTCATTCGTTAATCTCCCTTCTTCAATTCTCAGAGGGCCTATTTCTATTCTTCTTTTATTCATCTTCTTCGCATATGAGTATAATAGTTGGGGTTTTGCTTGATATTTAATAGGGTTTTTTCTTCCAAGTCCCGTTTTTCATTTTCTTTTGATTGTATAATCTTTTGTTCTGCATTTTCTATCTTACTTTTTAGTTCTATAACTTTCCATGCATTTTTTTCTTTTGCAAGACCTTTTTTCCACTTTCTGATTTTCTGGAACAAGATCCTTCTGTCTCTTGGTATGCATGAATGATGTTTACTTTTCTTCTTCGGTATATATTTTTCCACTATTTTCTCCAATATTTTATATAATATCTCCGTATTTACCCTTATGTCATCACTTACGAAAATGTTATCCCAATCTTTGTTTAATTCTTCATTAATTTCTGACCATTTTATATTTTTACTGTAGAAGTTGTATTTTCCATATCCTTCCCACTTTTTCATTTCTTGCTTATCTCTATTTTCACTTGCTTTGGAATGAACTGTTAATTCTATGACATTATGGTCTGAAATATTCGCATTATAAACTATTATTTCTTTAACATAATTCATCTCGTTCACAAATACTAGGTCTAAAGTATTTTCCTTTCTTGTTGGCAGGTGATTTATTTGTTGAAATGTTGTATTCTAGTAGCATATCTAATAGCTTTCAAATTGCCTCTTATCTTCTGCACTACTATTACTCTCTTTTTTATATGTATAAGTACAACCACAATCTCCTATTCGTTCTTTCCATTCTACGAAAGGAAAGTTGAAGTCACCGATAGGAGAATAGTCCAGTCCTTGTGATTTCTACATATATCATCCAATTTTTCAATTATTAAGTCACACTCTTTAGTATTAGGAGGTCTATATATTACTATGTTCATCAATTTTTCAGATTCAAATTCTACCGCTATTAGTTCACATTCTGAGTTACTATATTTCTCATATATTTTTCCTTGTTTTTTGTCTTTCCCATATATTGCGGTTCCCACCTTGATTCCTATTTTTTCTATCTGATCTATAAGTTTGGAACCCTTTTATTTGATCATCATTTCCCAGTCTCTTGGGATACCAGGTTTCACTTATATTCATTATATCTATTTTCTTTTCATTTGGGTTAGTCTTCTAAGTACTCTATTTTTCTTTTTGAGTTACTCGTAACTAAACCCTGCGCATTCATAACTATGATGGTTTGCGTGTTTTCTCCTTCATTTAATACTGGTAGTAATAAGGATTTTCCCATGTCTCTTTCTGTTCTGGTATGTTGTTCTTTTTTTCATTTCCAGAAATTCTGACATTAAAAAATCCAACTTTTCCATAATATTTGATCTTCCTTCATAATAATTATTCATTTTGTGTCTGAATCTGCAATTTTCTCCGTTTCTCCTTTGCAATATCCTCTTGCATAATAAATACAGTTATTATCTCTTGAGTAGAATTTCGGAGCTGATGCTTTGAAATTTTTTGCTGACACCTCTGCATATCTCATTGGTGGTTTGCTTTTCTCTTTTACCTGATCTTACTTGATTTCTCTCTTATTTGTTTCTTTCTTATTTTGGATTTTATTACTTGGTTGGTTATTTATTTGATTATGATTCATGGCTACAGGGTGCATATATTTGCATTTTTTGTCGAACTTACATCCTTTTCCTTCTTTTAGGTTTTTACATATTTTTGGATGCAGATCTCTGCAATCATCCCCATATCCATCTAAGTATGCACATTTACCATATATTTCATAGTTTTGACATATCTTAGGATGTTTGTAGTAACATCTTTCTCCAAATCTGCAATTCCCTCTTTTCAAAAGGTTGCAGATTTTGTCTTTCTTGTCTATTTTTCCTCTTTCCCGTCATTGATAGATCTGGGTAGAGCCTCTTCGGGATTTGCTTTTCTGTTGTCATATCGTAATTTATTTCTTCGTAGGTATGCTGCTTTATTGCCTCATATGTAGTATCATGAGTATCTCTGCATCCATACTTTTATCTTGTTCTTTGTTTTCCTTATTTTTTTCTGTCATTTCATTTTTGTTTACTTCTCTTCCGTTTTCCTCTTCTTCTTTTTCTTCTTCTTCTTCTTCTTTCTCTTCTTCTTTTCATCCTCAACTATTTGTACATTCAATCTTGATTTAATAACATTGTCTATCCATGATAGACATGTTGAACAAAAAATTCTTGTATCTTTTCTCAAATCTTGTATTACCTCAGCACACTGTGGATGGGTCGGAATGTTGCATGCAGCACATTTTCTGATTAGGTTTTGTGGATTGACTATGCTATACCAAACCTTACACAGTTTGCATGCTTTTGGCATTCTTTTTCCTAATGCATCAATTAGGATATTCACAAGATTCACCTTATTCATTTTCTTTGTCGGAATATGTTGGTTTATGTATATTTTCTTTATGAGTCTCTTGACCACTTGGATTTTATTTGGAACTTCTTCAATTATTTTCAAGATGTTTTCATTAGATTTGTTCCAGTTTGAAGGATTATATCCTTCTAATATATCTATGAATGCTTTTGTATCTTTTTGGTTAGGACTGTTGCTGATTTCATAGATGAGAAATGCCAGTTCCCTTCCTGCTACCTCATCGTATTGCGAATCTGCTAGACACGCCAAATTACGCCACCTCTTCCCGCAGTTGGAACTTACTGCCATCTTGTTCTGATTTATAGTATTACACTTGATAACTAACTACTTAGAAGACGCTTTATCCTACTATTTTCACACTAATCTTATCACCGATAGTTCACGAACACTTCTAGATATTTCTCAAATTCTAGTCGTATGTTAAACTTGTGATATCTGTTGATTAATCTGACTTCACGCGGGTACGACTCACCAAGCAAGATGGCTACTTACGAGAGAGAGAGAGAGAGAGAGAGAGAGAGAGTCTCAATATGAACTTTGTTAATTTGTTATGTACAATAAGTACGATAAATAGTGCTAAATTTAAAAAACATACATAAATATGAGAGAGAGAGAGAGAGAGAGAGAGAGAGAGAGAGAGAGAGAGAGGAGAGAGAAGAGAGTCTCTGTATGAATTTTGTTAATTTTTATGTACAATAAGTTCGATAAATAGTGCTAAATAAAAAAAACATACATAAATATGAGAGAGAGAGAGAGAGAGAGAGAGAGAGAGAGAGAGAGAGAGAGAGAGAGAGTCTCAATATGAGCTTTGTTCATTTTTTTGTACAATAAGTTCGATGAATTGTACTAAATCTAAAGGTCATATATAAATATGAGAGAGAGAGAGAGAGAGAGAGAGAGAGAGAGAGAGAGAGAGAGAGGACATCTGCCTATTGCTTCCGTTTTTCTTCAATTTCCTTTTGTTAATCTTTCTTTAACCTTGAACGAGTTAAATTCAAGTTTTATAATCGAATTAATTTTTTTTACAACTCACTCGCTTTATTTAAATTTAATTAACTTTCTATTTTATCGTCATCACCATCCTGGGGAATAATGCTGATGGTTGTAATCAGTGAATACAAGCCATTCGCATATAAATGATAATAACAATAATAATACTACTAATAATAATAACAATAATAAAATCCTGCGTTTTTGTTTCTTTTTCTGAAACGCGTTAGTAGATAAAAATTGAAAAAGGCTCAGATTATTTAATCAGCATCGAATAATGATAATAATATCACCATCCTCATCATTATCAAATAATAGTAATAACAATACCTCGAGATGATACTGCTAGTAACGATAATGCCAGGACTGCTATGTCTAGTTTCAAGTTAAAACAAAAATTGAATACCCCTCCTAATAATAATAATAATAATAATAATAATAAATAAAGAGGCGGTATTTCTCGTGATGATACTGTTAATAACGATAATGACAGGACTGCTAATTCAATTTGCGAGCTAAATAAAGAAAAATGAAAAACATCTCCCCCATTCGCCTGGCACCCCTGTACCCGGCCCCCAACCCCTAAAAAAATCGGCCCTCATACCTGGTTCAAACACATGCATATCATTACCCATTGGACGACGAGACGCGCCGTTGACACAGATTAGCTGCTGTAATGCATTACACAGAACAGCCCTTAAACCAGATTAGTAATCTTCGTAAATTTGGCCTAATACATCTTAAGGTTTACCTACATCTCATCTTTTTCAGCGCCGATGAGTAATCTGCGTAAATCGCGTCGGATTGACGCAAAGACGTGGGTACTGAGAAGTAATTTTTGATAAATGGGGAGAAAGCGGTTGTGTCATTTAAAATTTTAAAAAGAATGTTTAAAAATGAAATATTCTCTTTTTTTACAGATTATATTTGGTTTTCTATTGAGATGGTCATGATTCAAGTTATGGAGAAGTTCGACAAATAACTCCTGTATGAAAAATATTTGAAATTACATTGTTGTGAATGATCTTTTTTGGGAAAATTAAGTAAGATTGTGCTTTAGGAGAATGGTGGTTCAACAGATATTTATTGCACACACACACACACACACACACACACACACACACACACACACATATATATATATATATATATATATATATATATATATATATATATATATATATATATATATATATATATATATATATATACATACATATATATTCCTTGCAATTCTACAATGGTCCTGTGAGTGAAGTATATAAGAGATCCTTACCCTGAAGATGAGTTTGGAATAAAAATTGAAAGTCTTGGTGCCTCCTTCATTCATTTTCACGTGAGGATCACGCACACACACGCACACACACACACACACGCACACACACACACACACATATATATATATATATATATATATATATATATATATATATATATATATATATATATATATATCTATATATATATATATATATAGTAGACTGGAGATGGCGGCTCAAGCAAGCAAAAGTAAACATCAGAACAGGGTGACAAGAAGATAGCAGGTTTATCCAAGGTGACATTTATTAGCCGACGCGTTTCGGAACAACATCGTTACATCTTCAAGGCTAAAAGAGAAAAACAAATTGAAAATACATGGAATAAAATAATGACTATAAGAGTCTTAACAAACTAAAATATACAAATATGAATATGTCTATACATATAATATGTATGTATGTATATATATATATATATATATATATATATATATATATATATATATATATATATATATAGTGCGTATTTAGTATTTAGTTGAATTCTATGGCTTTTTGGCTGTTGATCAACTTCCTATTAGTTTGACAATATTTTCTGATGATTCATTGTACGGATGGATGTGTAGCGTCCAAAACACCTATGATAATATAATAATACAGTAATAATACAGTAAATCATTACATCAGTAAGAGCAAAATAAACAATTTTAATCCATTTACAGTAGAAGAACGTAGAGGATTAAAAAAAATATTGTGAAACTATTTGAAGTTCATGAACGACCAAAAAGGTATGGAATTCAACGAAATGTACATATGTATATATAATATATATATATATATATATATATATATATATATATATATATATATATATTATATATATATATATATATTCTTATAATGTAAGTTTTGTAATGCAATTATAATTTTGGTAATATGATTAATTCACCACAGAACCTGTGTATCTTGTTATGAAATGTATGTTTTTGTGTTCAGATTCCCACATTTAAAGATAACACATGTTAAATAGTATAACTTTTCATTTTTAAACATACATAAGGCGGAGAGAGGAGAAAAAACGTATGTAGACAGAGGAAAGAGTAACAGAGAAGGTTGTTATTCACACTTAGAGAAAGTCTGAGCCAGCTGATTTCTTTATCCACGCAAACATACGTAAGGACCTCCCAGGCAGCATCGAGTCCTTCGAGAACCTTTTCTACAATGATTTTATTCATGTTTAACATAGAGAGATGACGTAATATGTTTTCATCTTGAACGCGATGCTAATCGCCCCATATGCCCATACGCTTACGGGGATAGAGAAGGATTCATTTGATTCCGAGACCTAACCACTTGCGTTAGAAATATCTCTCTCTCTCTCACAAAAATCTCTTCTCTCTCTCGCTCGCTCGAGATTACCGTAACGTAATTCACGTTTATATATGACGTGGTCACTCATTGATATATAATTCTTAGTAATAAATGTGTTGTTTGTGGAATCTGAGCATAGTGTTATCAATAATATTTTTGCGAAGGCGCCCACGAAAATATTGAAGAGGTTGAAATTGTAACAGGCCTTGGCTTTTGATTGGAGTTGCAACTGCGTATACAGGTATTTTTCAAATGTTTTGAAGTGCATTTCGAGGTTTTATTTTACGTGTGGATAAAATTATAATTTTTATGCAAATTTTCTTTTGCTTTGTTCTTTTGACATGTCCATTTTATATGCTTAATGTTTGTACTGTCAGTGCTTTAATTGTTTTCATATTATGCATTATGTTTTTTTTTGGCATTGTCTTTATTTTGTTTAATTAGTTTAATTATTTTGATTGTGTAAATTTTGAATCTTACATTTGTGAATTAATTTATATTTAAATTTCATTTCAAATTTAATTATTGCTTTATAATTTAATTTAATTAATTTTCATGATAAACTTTGATTTAAGTTTGGTTAATAATTAATTCAAGAGGGAAATAAACTTTTGTTTTCAAGTAATAACAACTTCCCTGAGACTGTGAATTTCAACTTGATAAAAAATTTTGAAATTTAGAAAATAAATTTTTGTATTTAAAATTACAATTTATATGAGCATTTTATTATACCACCAGTACGATATTTTATTTTTGGTTAGGTAGAAATATAGAGTGGTAATTGTGCCGTTTCCCTAAAATGAATCAGAATCTGCGAAATACTTAGATTTGAAATTGCAGAAGGAGTGATGCCCTTTAATTAATTTATGCCTTTTAATGAACTTAGACTGATTGTTTTCTTGACTGTTCAGTTCTATAAGGGATCAGTGTTACCTTTAGAGTATTCAGTCGCTTAGTATTTGTGATGAAGGGTTAGGTGTCTGGCTGTAGTGAGGTAAGCAATAACCAAGTACTTGACCAAACTGTGCCCCAAGTACAAAGGATGTCCTAGACCCAGGAATAAAAGGGTCTCTTGCACTAACAAGTACAAATGGTAAGTGTAGTAACCAGATACTTGGCAATTTAGGTTAACAAATATTAATGGTGTCCAGACACAGATCTTTGGCTACTTCCCCCAAGTATTAATGGTATCCAGACCCAGATACTCTAGGCCACTTCGCCGCAATATATATATATATATATATATATATATATATATATATATATATATATAATATATATATATATGTGTGTGTGTGTGTGTGTGTGCGTGTGTGTGTGTGTGTGGTGTGGTTGTGCTTGTGTATATAGTATATATATATATATATATATATATTATATATATATGTATATCTATATACTATAAATATCTTCATACACATGTACTCCTTTAATCTATTGCCCTTGACTTCAAGGCTTTAATTATATAGGATTTAAATCGGCTAATGCTTTCATTTATGCCATCCAAACGATAGAAATATCTACAAAATATCAAAGAACAAGACACGTTTCCCTACAAAAATATGTCATCGGTTATGCACTCAGGAAATATAAACGCACCGGGCACATGTATGCAACACACACACACACACACACGTGTTTCATGTCGGGGCATAGAATTGCAGTCATGTGTTTGTGTCACTAACATAAACATTTTAATAGTCAGGCATATATACCGACACGTGTTCACTGGCCAAGTCCAAACAACAGGGATTTATTGATTTATGGGTGTGGGTCCTTCGTTCAAATGGTGAAACTTATTGGAAATGGCTAAGTTTAGCTGTTGTTAATGATCTGCAATATTGCGTTTTTTTAGGTCGTGTTTTTTTATGCGTGACGTATGCCTGAATTTCGTAAAGTCACATATCATTTATTGTATGTGAAGTATACATAAATATATATCTTTTAGATGCAGGTGTCAATTAAATGACATCAAATACCACGCAGGCCTTCATTTCACTGACACTTGCATTTGCAAAGGAATTATGAGCCTCACTTTTAATCAATCTTACCAGGGAGCAGATAAATATAGACATTGCATGACAGTTTCACCTTGAACAAACAACCCACACATACACACACACACACAAAATAACATGGCATTAAGACCTTAGGAAGCCATAAATCATATTTTTCAAAGACGTCATGCAACAGATGTTAGTTGATATTTGGAAATAATTTGAAGATTATTACTCCCAGGTGAATTCCGAAAAAAACCCACACCGAAATAAGTAAACTAAGTAGATGGTTTTTAATCATGTCAATGAATAATTGATTCTTATATCTACATATTCTTACGTAATGATTTTGTGGTTCTTAAAATTATAAGGTGAAAAATATAGAATGAGATTAAAGGGATCGCGATGGACCACATTTCCTAGGTAACGCTAAGGCATTTTACGATCCGGAATAAAAAAAAAAAATCGAAATCGAACGGTCCCTATAAACATCAACGTGCTACGACCGTAATCTTTATTATTGAGTAGATATTGAATCAGACCCGATATTGAACTGGTACAGAAAAACAAAACCTCTATCACAAGTGATCAGTCAGGTGCGACTTCCTATTTATCAAACAAGAGAAGAGGAAGAACAATTAGATTCAACCAATAAAACAAGAATGAGACGATGAAGTCAATGAGGAGGAGGAGGAGGAGAAGGAGGAGGGAGAGTCAGAAAAGGAGTCAAGTGTGACTTCTCATTTTCATACAAGAGAAAAAGAAGAATCAATTATTTTTAAGAAAAAGAATTATTTTCAACCAATAAAAGAAGAATAAGGTGAAGAAGACAATGAGGAGGAGGAGTAGGAGGAAGAGGAGGAGGAGGAGGAGGAGGAGGAAGAAGGGGAATGGGAGGAGGAGGAGGAGTTAAGTGCAGCTTCTTATTTTCAAATAAGATAAAAAGAAGATTTGTTTTCAACCAATAAAAGAAAAATGAGGTGAAGAAGACAATGTTGAGGAGGAGGAGGAGGAGGAGGAGGAGGAGGAGGAGAAGTTAAGTGCGACTTCCCATTTATCAAACAATAGAAGAAGAAGAAGAAGAAGAAGAAGAAGAAGTAGATTCAACCAATAAAAGAAGAATGAGACGATGAAGTCAATGAGGAAGAGGAGGGGACGAGGAGGACGAGGGAGAGTCAGAGGAGAAGGAGTTAAGTGTGACTTCTCATTTTCAAACAAGAAAAAAAAAAATTATTTTAAAGAAAAAGAATTATTTTCAACCAATAAAAGAAGAATGAGGTGAAAAAGACAATGAGGAGAAGTAGGAGGAGAAGGAAGAGGAGGAGGAGGAGGAGGAGGAGAGGAGAAGGAGGAGTTAAGTGCGACTTCTCATTTTCAAACAAGAGACAAAAAAGAATTATCTTCAACCAATAAAAGGCGATTGAAACGAACAAGACAATGAGAGGAGGAGGAGGAGGAGGAGGAGGAGGAGGAGGAAAAGGAGGAGGATAGAGGATACGAAGGTGAATAATAACTTCACCTGATATTTATTTATGAATAAAATTCTACTGTATTCGAACTTATAACTATATTATATATATATATATATATATATATATATCTTCTTCTTCCCAGCTTTTTCCCATTTTTATATGGGGTCGCCGTTTCGGATGAGCCGTTTCCATCTATTTCTATCTTGCACTTCTGCCTCATCAATTCCCTTCTCATGTAAATCTCCTCTCACACAGTCCTTCCTATCTTTCTTGGTCTCCCTCTCTTCTCTTCCTTGCACCTCCACTCCCATAGTATGTCTCCCAGCGTGGTCCTCATCTCTCCTCAACAGGTGTCCATACCATCTCAGCCTCCCCTCCTGCACTTTCTTTGATACTTCCACCACCTTAGTTGACCCCTTATGTAGTCATTTCTGATCCTATCCACTCTTGTTACCCCAGACATCCAACCTAAGCATTCTCATTTCTGCCACATCCATCTTCTTCTGCTCTGCTTTTCTCATGCTTGCTGTTTCCGTACCATAACAGCATTGCTGTTCTTACCTCCGTCTTGTGAAATTTTCCTTTTAACCTATATATATATATATATATATATATATATATATATATATATATATATATATATATATATATATATACATATATTCCATAGAGAACTGGTACAGAAGTACATTTTAACAAGTCAACTTTCTTAATCACCATAACAGCTATCTAATATTACTATCATTGATGTAGTTATTTATTACACGAGTCATATTTTATACTTTGAAAACGATATCTTAAAATGTAAGCCAATTGGTTAAAAGCGTTGCTTTGTAGGTTTTGTTTGCAAGACAAATGAACGTGTTGACATCCACTTCTGCCGACTAGTTTTCGAGTGTAAGAATGACCGTCTTCTTCAATTATTGTGGAGAATATTTAGTGAATACTGAGTATGCTGCGTGTATCTGTAAGTCAGGAGTTTATGAAGTAGAAGTGGAAGTATATAACACGTGAGCAACTAAATTCTCTCTCTCGCTATCTCTCTAGATATATATATATATATATATATATATATATATATATATATATATATATACATATACATATATATATGTATGTATATGGATATATGTATATATACACATACATTTAAAGCGTTCGTGTAAGAGAAATGTGCGATCTGTCTGTCTGTCTGCCTCTTTCTTTTGGTGTCTGTCTGACTCATTCTTAACCACACATAATGTAATATATATATATATATATATATATATATATATATATATATATATATATTATATATATATAGTTATGTATGTGTGCGTATTATATACATACATATATATATATATATATATATATATATATATATACATATATATATATCTATCATATATATATATATATATATATATATATATATATATATATATATATATATATATATATATATATATATATATATATATATATATATATATATAAGTATATATATAGACTGTGTGTGTGTGCTTAAGAATGAGAGAGAGAGAGAGAGAGAGAGAGAGAGAGAGAGAGAGAGAGAGATAGAGAGAAAGCAAGCGCACATTTCTCTCGCGAGGACGCGTTAACTCAAGTGCCAGGCCATAAACATTCGGCAAGATTTATATTCTATATGAAATTCAACTTGCGAAATATTTCATCGAAACCAATTGCCATCTTCATTAAAGTCAGCGCAGATGATTTACGGATTTATTTAAAAATATTCGGACTCGAATTTGCCGATAATAATTGGGCGCCG
>NC_087217.1:51798591-51801091 GCF_015104395.2 Macrobrachium nipponense | reverse complement strand
TTCATATGCATCAACACAAAATCCTCTATGTATACATTTAGCTAACGTCTTTCTAAATTCGACTTTTGTATAAACTGAATTCATATTTATCAATATAAAAAGCTCTATACATTTAATTAACGTCTTTCCAAATTCAATTCTTCGTGGATTGCCTTCAAATTGATCAATACAGTAAACTGGATTCCCATAAATCCTCCTTCGTCTGATTATAGGCCTAACCATGATCGACTTTCCCAGATCTGTATTGAATATTTATAGGAAAGAAGAGACGCAAGAAAAGCAGATATCAGGAAAAACTAAAGTCGATGGAAACGGTCTACCATTTGGTAACAAGAAGAAGAAGAAGAAGAATAAGAGGAGGAGGAGGAGGAGGGAGAAGAAGAAACCCGAGTATAAAAATGTAGACCTATATCGAATACTTTGCACGAGGCAGAGACATAAGAAAAGTAGATAACAGGAAAAACTGAAATAACATGGAAACTGTGCACCACTGGTTAACAAGAAGAAGAAGAAGAAGAAGAGGAGGAGGCGGAAGAGGAGGGAGAAGAAGAAGAAATCCGAGAACAAAAAAATGTAGGCCTGTATCGAATAATTAACGCAAACCAGAGCCTCAGGAAAAAAGCAGATAACGGGAAAAACTGAAGTCGGTGGAAACGATCTACCACTGGGTAACAAGAAAAAGAAGAAGAAGAAGAAGAAGAAGAGGAGGAGGGAATGAAGAAGAAGGAGAAGAAGAAACCCGAGTATAAAAATGATGATTTATGAGCGAGCCAGTCACGGAAGATTTTCTCGGAGATAACAATGATGAAGTGCAGACTGTGCTGGTGGGTCCTTGATGATGTCTGCTCATGAGATTAATGACAGAAGCAGAGAGGGGAGGAGATGAAGGAGAAGAAGGGGAAGAGGAGGAAGGAGGAGAAGAGCTAAGTGAGAGAGAGAGAGAGAGAGAGAGAGAGAGAGAGAGAAGTAAGGATACTCACAGCTGCATGGCTACTAGTAACTACATATGCTATACACACACACGGACACGCATATATATATATATATATATATATATACTATATATATATTATATATATATATATGTGTGTGTGTGTGTGTGTGTGTGTGTGTGTGTGTGCCTATGTGCATGTATTTGCGTAGAGAGAGAATGAGAGGCGAGAGAGAGAGAGAGTGAGAGAGAGAGAGAGAGAGAGAGAGAGAGAGAGAGGACTATGTATATACATAGAAAATTACCCAAAAAACAGACAAAAATGCAGACTAAAATGTTTGGCTAATGTGGATAGCTTCTATGTGTATTAAAGACCCAATACACACACACACACAAACACACACATACACAGAGTACATTCATAACTATCAGGTACCCAAAATAATACGCAAACTTGTAATAGAGTCTAAAGTAGTTTATGCTTTGTATTCCACGGTAAACATTTTGTCGTAATAAAAAAAATATATATACATGCTCGGCGAAGTGACCTTTTAAAACTAAAAATAACATTTCTTCTAAGACTTCTTTGCTAATATTTTGGAAGCGTTTCGACACTAAATACCGCTCAAGTCCTATCTCAGCAGGAAAGAAAAGTAACCTTCTGAAAATATTATTATTAGAAATTTTAAAACTATTTTTTTCCTTAGCTAATTATCTCATAACTCAAAGAATAAAAGTTTTAGTCTTCAGACGGAATAAGAATATGTATTTTTGAACAACTCAACTTTCAGTACTTTAGTGTGAGCTGTCTGATCTAAATATTTTTTTGATATTTTAGTTGAGAGGGGGAAAAAAAAATATTGATGGGATCTTAAGATATATTGATAAAAATAAATGGAGCTTTAAACTCTCCTGAGGCAAAAATTTTTAATGGTGTGCACTAAACAACGGTAGGCATTTTAACTTGAGATATAAGATAAGAACGTGTACTTATTTTTCAGTAATTTAATAAAAATTCACTTGAGTGTAGGCAGGTAGTTTTTTTTTTTTGTTTGAATCGCGTAATTCAAGAATTTGGTGAATTTTTCAAGACTTTTCCAAGAACAAGGAAAAAAAAGTAAATTTAAAAATAAAATTGACTATAAAAATTGAGGGTGTGAGGTGATTGTGGCCAGAGGGACTTGAGTTGGTTTGGAGGAGGGGGGGGGGGGGTGGGGGGGGGTTTTTGGGGAGGGCGTGTCAGAGGCGAAGAGGTGGGGAGGGGAGGGGTGCTTAAAATATATATATATATATATATATATATATATATATATATATATATATATATATATATATATATATCATAACGGTGTCCATTTTCTTTTGAGTTACAACGTGCACTTAGACTCACGTACCCCTTCCGTGTTCCACATGCAACATAGGACTTCTGTACGAACGAGGAGGGGCTAAGGCACGTACGTGTGCATGTACGTGAGATTGAACTCGCGGAAAAAAGAACGAAGATACGTGTCGTTTAAAATCAGCTAAAAAAAAGGATACTAATATTCTTGACCACATTATTAGTTACTC
>NC_087217.1:51784768-51793091 GCF_015104395.2 Macrobrachium nipponense | reverse complement strand
TGGCTATCCTTATAAAGGACCTTATCAGTCAATAAATCTCAATATGATTAAAACTTTGAAGGATGGCGGTTGTACGAAACACTTGAAAAGGATGAGAAGAAATTCCTTTAAAAGAATAATAAAAAAGAAGAAAATAAAAGAAACAATGGCTGTGGATGCGAGAGACTTATAGGGAATGTGCGAATATATTTAACGTCTTTTTTTCAAATTTTTCATTTTTTTGTATTTTCACATTTTTATTTTGTTTCTTTATATTTTTTTCATTTTTTTCGGGTCTCCTGGGACATAGACGAGACACTTATAAGGAACGTACGAAAGTATTTTTACATTTTTAATATTTTTTTCTAATTCTTGTATTTTATCATCTCTATTTTATATTTTTTTCAAAAATTTTTTTATTTACTTTTTGGGTCCTCCAGGAGATAAACGAAACACTTCCAGGGAACGTACGAATGTATTTTATTTATTATTTATTATTATATTTTCTATTTTGTTATTTTATCTCTTCTATTTTATATTTTCTTTATAACTTTTCGGGACCGCTGGGAGATAAGCCAGACTCTTACAGGAAACGTATGAATATATTTTATATTTTCTTTTGTTATATTTTACATTGTTTGTATTTTATCTTTTCTATTTCATATTTCTTCACCTTTTTTCGGGTTCTTTGAGAGATAAGGCAGTCACGAACGCACGTTTAGGAGCTGATCTTACATCATAGTTCAGGAAAAACATGAATCTTAATTGCTTCGCGAATCTCTCTCTCTCTCTCTCTCTCTCTCTCTCTCTCTCTCTCTCTCTCATGAACTGAGAATTATGGATTCATTCAGATCGCATAGTTATTTGTGTACCTCTCACTTTTTTTAAATGCTGAATAATCAATAAAACAAAACTTAAGGTACTGCTGGCCTCAGGATGCTGAAGAGTGAATGGAAATGTATGATAAGTTCTTACTATTTTAGGTCATTATGACCAACTATCACTTACACCGGATTGCTACGGCTTGTTGCAAGTTGCAATATCGCTGGTGTTATTTCATAAGGCTTTGGCTAAGGTCCTACGTTCATTCCCACTATTTCAACAGGTCTATATATATAATATATATATATATATATATATATATATAATATATATATATATATATATATATATATATATGTGTGTGTGTGTGTGTGTGTGTGTGCGTGTGTGTCTACATATATTACACATACATATATATAACGTATATATATACACGTGTATATATTTATTATATATCTACCTGTGCTTGGGTTCACATGTGTACAGCGTCAATTGCGTGTATCTTGATAATACCATATTATTTACTGAAAAAAAAAAAAAAAAAAAAGAATTTGAGCAGAGAAAGAGACAAAAACTCCTCTCAAGACCCACCGCCAGAGTCGTTCTTCGTTTATTTTCCCCGTGGTGGCGTGAATGTCCCCCCGACCACACCCTCACCCTCCCCACCCCGCCAGTCTGTTAGCACGGGCAACAGACCACAGAAAGACCGGCGTTTGTTTTTGTCCCCTCACAGACAATAGAGCTGTTTTCCCGACGCAAACAGAGAAGTGCGCAGATACACGGTCGCCCCAGAATGCGTCTTCATCTACAAACACTTGTCGCTGCCGCGTTCTTGCGCGCTCCATCCTCAGGCAGAGAGACCCAGCCAGCCAGCCTATCTCTCTCTCTATCTCTCTCTCTCTCTCTCTGTGCACAAACTTTTCAGTCAATTGATTTAGCTGAGTCAGCAGCAGTCAGCAGTCAGCTGGCAGATCAAAGACATGGCCTCTCTGTCTCTCTCTCTCTCGACAGACGCTTTTCAGTCAGCAGTCAGCTGAGACAACAGCATTCAGCCGGCAGATCGAAGACATGACCTCTCTCCCTCTCTCTCTCTCGTCAGACTCTTTGAAGTCAGCAGTCAGCTGACAGATCAAAGACATGGGCTCTCTCTTACTCGTCAGCAGCTTTTGTGTCAGCTGAGTCAGCAGCAGGCAGCAGTCAGCTGTCAAATCAAAGAGATGGCCTCTCTCTCTCTCTTTCTCGTCAGACGCTTTCAGTCAGCAGTCAGCTGAGTCAGCAGCAGGCAGCTGCCAATTCAAAGACATGACCTGACTTTCTCTCTCTCAGACTCTTTTAAGTCAGCAGATCAAAGACACGGCCTCTCTCTTACTCGGCACAAGCTTTTGAGTCAGCTGAGTCAGCAGCTGTCAGCTATCAGCTGACACATCAAAGACATGGCCTCGCAGACATGAAGGGGAGCATTGCGTCTCTAATGTAGCGTGTGATTTCTCTGGTAAATAGAGTGCTCAGAGAGATACAATGGGTTAATGGACCGTATATATTCTTTGTGCTTTGCTACTGACATGAGTTGTAACGGATAACTGTAATATATGGCCTTCCAGTCATCTAGGCTTTGAATTAAGAGAGTTATTATGCTTTCCGAATTAAGCTATTTGTCAAGTTGATATGCATCAAACTGCGTGATTCTCAGACTCTTTTTTGGGGGGAGAGAATGAAGTAAATTATTAAAGGAAATATATTAAAAAATAGTCGTGGAAATGGTATAGGTTTAAAATCACCTCCACAAATTGATTTTATGTTCGTTTCTTTCTTCTGAAGAGGTACAGTCTGTTATTTAGTTCGAGATCTTGCTATATATATATATATATATATATATATATATATATATATATATATATATATATATATATATAATATATATATATATATATATATATATATAAATATATTTACAATATTTATCCATACTATATATATATATATATATATATATATATATATATATATACTATATATATATATATATATATATATATATATATATATATATATATATATATATATATATATATATATTTATTTATTTATTTATACAATGTCACTATAGTTAAAGAGAACAGTGAAATACCAAGATCTTCAACGATGCATCCACTGAATCACCAGTCAGCCAGCAGACATATCACCCTGTTGTGTAAGAACCACGTTTGACTACTATATACTTAAACCTTCATATTATCTCATATGCTTTTCTTCATCGTGAGAGCTTCATTCATGGCTCCCAATAAATCATCTTCACATTGTTTCTCAACTACCTTCAACATTGCATCCCCTTCAGTTCTATCACATTCACACTTTTCTGACGCAACTTCTTTGTATCCACACTACTCACATTACCGTTTCGAACCCAACACCTGGGCCCACACGTCTTCTTCTTGTCTATATTCCATTAACAGTCTTGTGTTTATCCTGTCTGTGTCTTTATCATGTGCTTTACTCTCTTAGTTAAAGCCTGACTAAATATCTATATGAAAATATCTATGTAATATCCCACACATCCTAGTTTCTGTCGATATCCCACCGATAGTCTGGTGGTCTATATTGCCAAGGCTTAAGCTGAAATGAGGCTATTATTATTATTATTATTATTATTATTATTATTATTATTATTATTATTATTATTATTATATTATATTATACGTACATAACTTTTTTCCTGACATATTTCCTGAGACCTGCAAAATTGCCTTTAATAATAATAATAATAATAATATAATGATAATAATAATAATATAATAATAATAATAATAATAATAATAATAATAATAATAATAATAATAATAATATGCTGGAAGAAGACCTTCATTAATATAGGTTTTATTGAAAATAGTGGCTATTTCAGCAGCGTTTATTTTGTATAGGAGTTTCTATATACTTCTTTACAGTAGAAGTCAGTAATAATAAGAAGAGACAAACTTCTGTACAAAATAAACGTGGCTGAAATAGCCATTATTTTAATAAAACCTGCACTAATAATGGGATATACAATTTTTCCTTACACACATCACGAGACAGAACACATCACCTTCTTTAATAATAATATAATAATAATAATAATAATAATAATAATAATAATAATAATATAATAATAATAAAACTTTATTCCTCAATTATATCAGAAGGCAGAAAAACATCGTTCTCTTAACGTACCATTACGCAGCTGTCACATAAATTTGCGCGAATGGCGTAATTACGACGATACTGCAATCACGTATCCGAATAACTATTATCCCAGGGACTGAACGGACCAACTCGTGACACAAAGGGATTAGAAATGAGAGAGAGAAAAAATCGGCATAATCATTCACTCACTTGCGTTGTGAATGCGTAATTTCATAACGTGTTGTCTGGCTGACACGATGATAAACGGGCGTGCTTTGTAAGTGGGGGGATTATAAGTGATTATTCTTCCTTGTGTTTCTCAAATAAAACAGGGAAACGAAAATATATGGCGCGAAGATGATACATAGCTGCGCCACGAAGACGTGAAAAACCGGGCCATTAAAAAAAAGAAAAGAAAAAAAATTGTTTTGATGAATTTTTGATATATACCACTCTCATCCCAAGTACGTTTTCCACTGTGTATTATCGTATCTTAGACATATCGTATCGCCATTTCGTGTATGTTTCTTTATTCCCTTTTATCTTTCATCAAGTTCTGCATTTTTTCTCCTTCGGAATATTTAATGTATTGACTTTTTGATTTTATCATATTTTGCTTCATGATAATAATAATAATAATAATAATAATAATAATAATAATAATAATAATAATAATAATGATGATGAAAATGATAATAATGATAATTATTATTATCATTATTATTATATATATATTTTTTTTTTTTGCTCTATCACAGTCCTCCAATTCGACTGGGTGGTATTTATAGTGTGGGGTTCCGGGTTGCATCCTGCCTCCTTAGGAGTCTATCACTCTTCTTACTATGTGCGCCGTTTCTAGGATCACACTCTTCTGCATGAGTCCTGGAGCTACTTCAGCCTCTAGTTTTTCTAGATTCCTTTTCAGGGATCTTGGGATCGTGCCTAGTGCTCCTATGATTATGGGTACGATTTCCACTGGCATATCCCATACTCTTCTTATTTCTATTTTCAGATCTTGATACTTATCCATTTTTTCACTCTCTTTCTCTTCAACTCTGGTGTCCCATGGTATTGCGACATCAATGAGTGATACTTTCTTCTTGACTTTGTCAATCAACGTCACGTCTGGTCTATTTGCACGTATCACCCTATCCGTTCTGATACCATAGTCCCAGAGGATCTTTGCCTGATCGTTTTCTATCACTCCCTCTGGTTGGTGCTCGTACCACTTATTACTGCAAGGTAGCTGATGTTTCTTGCACAGGCTCCAGTGGAGGGCTTTTGCCACTGAATCATGCCTCTTTTTGTACTGGTTCTGTGCAAGTGCCAGGCATTCGCTTGCTATGTGGTTTATGGTTTCATTTTTCGTATTGCACTTCCTACATATGGGAGAGATGTTATTTCCGTCTATCGTTCTTTGAACATATCTGGTTCTTAGGGGCCTGATCTTGTGCCGCTGTTATTCATTCCGTTCAGTTTTCCTTTTTTTAGCTCTCCCCTCTATAGGCATTGCCATGTGTCATCGCTGTCTAGTTCTTTAGTCCGTCTCATGTATTGTCCGTGCATTGGTTTGTTGTGCCAGTCCTCTGTTCTGTCTGTCATTCTCCTGTCTCTGTATATTTCTGGGTCTTCGTCTACTTTTATTAGTCCTTCTTCCCATACACTCTTTAGCCACTCGTCTTCACTGGTTTTCAGATATTGCCCCAGTGATCTGTTTTTCGATGTTGACGCAGTCCCTCTATACTTAGTAGTCCTCTCCCTCCTTCCTTTCGTGTTATGTATAGTCCTGTCCGTATTTGCTCTTGGGTGTAGTGCTTTGTGTCATTGTCATTTGTTTTCCTGGTTTCTGATTTATTGCTGCGGAGTTCTGCCTTCATCCATTCCACTATTCCTGCGCTGTATCTGAGTACTGGCACTGCCCCATGTGTTTATGGCTTTTATCATATTTATTATTATTATTATTATTATTATTATTATTATTATTATTTATTTCTACTTCTGTCTAGATGCAAATACAGAATGCAAATACATTAAGCACAGCAAAATTTGCTCTAGCAAAAGTGAAAGCTCTATTAGAGGTAACGGTTATTATATAATAGTAATTATTATACAAATATGGTTATAAGCAAATATTCACGTCTAAGGAATCTGAGTACTTGAAAGCGAATGAAAGTTAAGGAAAAATTAAACAGATAACAAATACCTAGAAAACTATAAGAAATAACCAGCAATCCTCTACCTCCTCCTCCTGCCAACCAGGCAAGACCTCCCTAGACCCCCACCCCTTCCTTTTCCTTTCATTCTTTTCCTCCTGTTCCTTCTTCCTCTTCTTCTTCACTCCCAACATAAACGCCACATTCTTCCCAGAGCACTGTAATGTTCTCTCTCTCTCTCTCTCTCCTCTCTCTCTCTTTTATCGTTATTATACCCTCCGATTTAGGAATGCTCGACGTCGAGATAACTTTCTGGATCAGAAAATGTTGCAATGGCAATTTCGGAATGGAATTTGTATTAAACATGTCACTTTTCCTGCTGATAATTCCCCCTCTCAAAATGATCTCTCTCTCTCTCTCTCTCTCTCTCACTTGGAGCCGTAGGAATATCTGACTGTATCCTCTACTTGTAAAGGGAAGAGAGAGAAATTTTGATGGCGAGAGATAAGTGACGAGATCGAGGATGTGAAGTGTTTGGGGCAGGATATCGTAGCTTTTGGGGTGAGGGGTGAGGATTTTCTACTTTAGGTAGGGTAGCTCTCAAGAAAAGGGCCATCCATGTTGGTGGGGGAGGGTGGATTTTGTGGAAAGGGGTGCCCCGATGGGGCTATTCCATAAAGAAGGCGGGGGTGGTTGGTCTGGATTTTGGAAGGGAAGGGGGCCAAAGAGCTAAGGGGGAGTGAAGGATGGTTGGAGTCGGGGTAGGGTAGGATGGGGGTTTGGAGAAGGTGGGGGGGGGGGGGGGTTGGCTGGGAGGGGAAGAAAGTTAGAAAAGGCCCTACCACAACGATCTGATAATATTTCCCCCACCTAATCCGAAAATATGATCATGGTCATAACGGGACGGATATATATCTAGCCAATGGGCAAACTACCTCGATTTTACTGATTCTTTCGACTTTATCGCCTCACTACTAACAGGAAGGGTTTAAACCAGTCAATTTTACGGTGTGAGAAATTGTAGATAAAACCTTATTTAGGAAGAGGTATAAAATGGAGGTTATAGACTGAACGAATTCTTTCTCGGGATTGGTTCTCTCTGCCTCCTCCTCCTCCTCCTCTTCGTCCTCCTCCTCCCCCTCGTCCTCCTCCCCCTCTTCTTCTCCTGTCTTCTTTCGCTGGGATTCTTATGTTTTCTTCTCTTTTTTTTATTTTCGTTCAGACTTCATTAATTCAAGATGAATGCAGATTTATCTGTGAAACATCTACACGTTGGTTTACATATAGTCTATACATATATATGTATGCACATGTATATATGTACGTATCCTGTATATGTATATTCATACATATTTATGACATATATACATTTATATACAACTGTATGAATATAAGTATGTATATGCGAGTACATTATGTGACTGAACTGCAGGAAATCATAGACAGAAGTAAGTGCCTGGTCATCTTATGAGAAAGAGCACTTGATTCAATCCTATCGAGGAGTGTCCGAATGGCGTCACCTGATGTGAAAACAATAATCCACTCAATGATTTGGCTCCATGTTTTATACATCTCTTTTCAAGAATGATGTCTACACAAAGAAGGAACTTGTTGATATCATTTTTCTACTCATACACACATAGCCAAAGGCGTTTATGTGCTAAAAGCTTTTTTTTTTTTTTTTTACTTTTCCCTTTGGTTACCTTACCACGCGATGATCATGCTGACCAGCGGCAAGAATTTTCATTGCATGAATTTAACAAAATACTTAAAATTCCCTGTCACTTTTGCACGCGTGATTCCCGGTTTATTGTGGAAGATGGCTACTGGATATTGATGTAATAATGCTCTCCAATGAGAAGACAATGTACTCCAAGGATATTATATTAAACATATTTGGGGTCTAAACTGGGTTCAAAATGGCAAATGTACAGGGTGCCCATAAAGTCCCAGTACCTTTACAATTGATAAATACCTGGTACTGGGACTTTATGGACAACCTGTATACTTAAAAGCCCATATCCAATATACTTAGTACCGGCCTTGTTCGAGGGTAGATGAATGGTTTTTCCTTAACTATGTAGAAATTTGATCAAGACTTTCGAGCCAGTGATTTCCACGGAACTCTTGAAAGGCTAAATGGGTTCTTTGTTTAAAAGAAAAAAAACAAAACATAATGAAGTCCTCGCCGTCATTTAACGGTATCGTTT
>NC_087217.1:51767268-51779768 GCF_015104395.2 Macrobrachium nipponense | reverse complement strand
ATAATGAGAGAAAAAAAGATAAGAGAATAATAACAAAGAAAGAAAGAATCGAGATGAAACCTAATAAATAAAAGATAAGGCCGAGAAGATTACAATAACAGAAACAATATAAACAGGTCTAGACAAAACAAAGAAGATGATTGCAAGAAATGAGACGCTAAATCAGCGGGAACAAAAAGGAGAGAGAGAGAGAGAGAGGGTAAAATGACAGCATTGTCTTATTATCCCAGGAATGATTTCCAGAGAACAATAGATGCAATGAATTGCAATAATAGATACATTCTATCGGCGTCTCTGATGATACAGAATAGACCTCATTGATAGACTTCTTCTTCTCCCTCTTGACCGTCGGCAGAATTGATTGTTATACAAAGAAACAAATGCATTCCAGATGTATTAAGATGTATTAAGATAAGGGGAACAATGATACAATGATACAATGATACAATAGCGGTGGCATCTTCACTTTCTGAGGCACCTTGATGTCTTTTACGCAATGCCATGATGTCACGTCACTTAGGTAACATGAATAGACAAGTAGATGCGTCTATTATCGATAGAAGTTTTTATTTCTTTTTTATATTACGGATCATTTAAATCCATTGCTGTTCTGGCACAGACAACTAAATTTATTAATTTTTCTTTCTTTGATAAATACGTTTCGTTTAAAATATCCTGCGCAGTTTCTGCTTAGATATTTAAATTATTTTTTTTTATTTCATAAATACAGGTCATTTAAATCATTGGTTCTCCTGTCACAGAAAATTAAATTAATTTATTACTTTTTAATATATAAATACGGGTCATTTAAATCTTGTCCCTGATCAAATTTACATTTTTTCGATAAATACAGGTAATTTAACTTAAATGATTTTTTTCTTTTCTTTTTCAAAAATACAGGCCATTCAAATCCTGCACTGTTCCTGCACAGAAAGATAGTCTTTTATGTTTTTTGTCACTCAACTTAGTCTTTTATGCATTTTTTATTTGAAAATTGGTAAAAGTGACGGTAATTTTTTGGCTTTTGGGTATTTTTTTCAGGACTGGAGTACTGGGGTATAGGTATAGATATGAGCCGAGTCTGAACCTTGTTGAATACCCAAAGTCCTCAAGACGCCCTTTGCTATACATTGACGATATAGCATCAATGGAAACTTTTCACCGCGTGAATTTTTTGCAGTCATTAAGGATGGATCCCAAATTTGGGCATAATGATTTGCCATCTTGAGAGTTGCAATTTACTAATTGATAAGTTGCAACTAAACATTCTTTTACAAATTATGACTAAGTGTTCACCCATTAGGAAGGTAGTGCCGTTAGTGGACCCCATGCGGTGCACTGTAGGCATTACTTAAGGCTCTTTGCAATGTGCTTTTATCCCTATAGCAACAACCACTTCCGTTCATATTCTCTTTCATCACCTTACTTTACTCCCTCTCCTAATACGCGATTCAAAGTGCAACTGAGAAGTTTTCCTTCTGTTATGCTTTTCAAACCTTTTACTGTCAATTTCCATTTCAAAACTGAATGACCTCATGGGTCAAAGTGCTTGGCCTTTAAAATTCTACATTCAACTCAACGTCACGTGATCGTTGACAAGTCCAGAGAAAATGGTTTATTAGTTAAACAGGTGCAACTGAAATATTTACGCGTCTGAGAGGTTTATGTATGATAAAGCTATAGGTGTGATAGGACATGAAGCTTGATAGATAACATCCTTTCTATTTTCAATCGCGTACGGTTTTAGGAAATAATAAAGGCATTTTCCCACTAGTTTTCCCTTACCAAACTTAGGAATCCTTATGCAGATAATAGGATATGCTAGTGAATCCTGAAAAAATTGGATACACTTGCACAAAAGGGTGCTACTTTGGCTTGTTACCTACTAAACACCGTATGGTACAATGTAAAGTAGACGGCCGCATGAAGATATAGTTTTTTGTTAATATAATTTGACGAACCACGTAATATGAGTGTGTATCATACCTTGATCTCAGAGGAGCTAGAGCTAAACACGGCGTCCTTAGGAGCTTCTGCAATGTTTACTATAGTTGATTCACTTAAAGTAGATTCTTGGATGAGCCCTATGCTTCCGAGAAGTTCGTTTGGCGGCCACTGATTGGCTGGTACTGGGAGGTAGGCATCTCCCAGCCAATCAGCGGCCGCCAAACAAAGCCTCGTAGAATCTACCGTAAGTGAACCAGCTATTGTATCAGTGTTGCCACATTTTTTAAAATAATCTGGATATTGGTTGAAGAAAATCTTAATAAAACTACATTGCAAAATTAACCTATATAAAAAAAAATTCTGAGGATTTTATAAGCTTACTTTTTAGCATATGTTACTGGAAACGGCACGTAATTCAGAGGAAATGAAATGGCTGAAGGAAAAGTAAGATAGAAAAAATTCACATTTTTGTTTTCCAAGTTTATTGATGAAAAACACTTCCACCAAAGCACTTAACTTTGAGTAATTGAAGTAAATAAAATTTTTTCATAATGTTGGAGTTAGACAGTATATATTTTTAGTCATATGATACATAATTGGTTGAAAATTAGAGAACTCAATGGAAAATACACTAGGTTTCTGTTGCCTCCTAAAAAAAACTGTATAATTTGCTTATTTTTCAAGATAATTCTGGAAATCTTAATCAGGTTGAAAAAACTGTATATTTAAGATTAATCTGTATATGTGGCAACACTGACTATAGTAAATTCACATCACCCGTGAATCTGATGTCTAGGCCAGTCCATTACGACGCTTCTGATTGGCTGTTGATAAGCCAATCACAGGGCTGAAAACTCTCAGTCTCTCTCGAGAGTTCACATAGGCAGGATGTATGTTCCACCTCTCCTGAGGGATACGTCTTTCAATCGTATCACTCAGGAAAGGTGGAACGTAGATCCTCCCTATGTGAACTCGCTCGAGAGACTGAGAGTTTCCAGCCCTGTGATTGGCTTATCGACAACCAATCAGGAGCGTCGTAAGGGACAAGTACTAGCACCTCGACGTAGGTGACGCGGAGCTAACAAGGCAAAGTAGCGCAGCAAAAGACCAGAAGAAGGATGCTGACATCTAATATACAGAACCTGCTGTGACTAATTGACTATATCCTTCCAACCCGTAAGAAACAGCTGATTGTTGTTGTTGTTGATTTAACTGGCCTTATGCCAGGACGGGGTCTTGTTCACGAGAAGCCCAAAACATGTGGCAGGTCTGTTATTACCTAATATATAAGATTATCGCCTAATTGAGATTAGGATAAATGTATATTCATCTGTGGGTTTAAGTTAGGTCTACTAGGACCTGTCAGGGTTTAAGTTAGAGTCGGTATGACCTGTTTTGGAACTAGGTTAGACTTATAATTGCTTGTTTTCGGTTGATATTAGATCTGTTATAACTTGTTTTAGGATTAGGGTGGTTTAGTTTAAGGGTATTCTCTCTCTCTCTCGCTCTCTCTCTCTCTCTCTCTCACAGGCAATGACACACGTAAGAATATATATATATATATATTATATATATATATATATTATATCTATATATATATATATATATATATATATAAGTCTATCATCACTTACCGTGATTCATATGCATATATCGAGCTACAAATGTCCTTTAATATCTAATTCGCTCTACCTCGGGGGCTTCACTGCCAGTCCTGGAATTGAGAGCTCGATGGTTCGCGCCTGTCGGCCGCCAATTCTATTATTGCTTGATAAATTCCCCACGGTTAAACATATATGCAAATATATTAATTCCGAGGTAGAGCGAATTAGATATCAAAGGACATTTGTAGCTCGATATATATATACATATATATAATCTAATATATCTATTATTTAGTCTCATAGTTATATCTATATATATATAATAATATACACATGTATTATATAAATACCATATATATCTTTATCGGGCTGAAATTATAATAGGTTGCATGACAGTTGGAGGGACTCGTTTCTTCTCTCTTCTCTCTCTCCTCCTTCTCTCTCTTCTCTCTCTCCTTACCCTGGGAGAAGCCATAATGAAGGCTCAAAGATATACACGCTTGCAACGCCAAGTCATTTTGAAGTATCGTCAGGTTAATGGTTTTTTTACATAAGTCCTTCAATTCTTAACAAAATCCTTCAGAGGATACTTTGTGTGTATTTGTGTATGAGTGTGTGCGTATGTGTGTTTGTTTGTTTGTTTGTTCGTGAGCGTGTTTTTCTGCGTTGGAACTTTCGTGCCTTCTCCCTTCAGAGGTAAAAGCTTTAGCCTTACACACACACACACACACACACACACACACACACACACACACACACACATATATATATATATATATTATATATATGATATATATATATATATATATATATATACTCCAATGTGTGTCATTGCCTGTGAGAGTGAGAGAGAGAGAGAGAGAGAGAGAATACCCTTAAATCAAACCAATCTAATCCCAAAACAAGTATATAGATATATATTATATATTATCTATATATATCTATTATATTATATAGTACTATCTATATATATGTATAACTGAATCACGAAAGTTAGGAACGTGATGAATCCATAAATAAAGATATATGCCATGAAGGAAAATAAACAACGGAGTACCCGCAAGACCTTTCGACGTTCAAATGTCCTTTACTAAGCAGATGAACTGACATACATGAGGAAAAAGACAAAACAAGAAGATTCGTATAACTGACAGATAGGGATTATAAAGAGATTAGTACCTACAATCCGACACACCTGAAATATGAGTAACCTTCCCAAACAAGCATAAACAATGGGTGCAATTAAAAGTTTAAGACAATCATCTCAGATACAAGGACAAGACAATTAAAGGATTATAGGTGACAGCTATTCAGAACTTTGGTAAACAAAACCATATTCACAATACATATTCACAATACATGTAGACATACATTACAACGAAGATAACTTGAAGGCAACTAATTTTTGTTTAAGTCTGTAATTATATCTTTGAGGTCATTCTTAAACATGTTACAAATACAAGGGTCTAAATGAAAAAGGCCACGACTAACATTGAAATTACAATGAAAAGTAAGTTGCATTAAAGCAGATTCTAAAAGATTTCGTGATTAGACATCTCTTGACCTTGCAATTACTGAACTACCAACCCAATTTATTCGGTGGTTGTTTTCACTTAAATGAATGAATATTGCATTAGATGTTTGCCCAGTTTTTACAGAATATTTATGCTGGCTTAGCCTTACTTCTAGGCCCTTGCTAGACTGTCCAAGATAAAATGAGGGACAATCCATGCATGGAATTTTATATATTATGTTGTTGCTTTCTCTGGGGCCATTTTTTATAATCATTCCTTTTAGTGTGTTATTATAGGAAAAAACAAGGTTGACATTAAAAGCTTTTAACAATGATTTAATGGTTTCAAATCTGTTAAAATAAGGCAAACTGAGAATGTTCTTAGAATTTCCTTTCTGCGTGTTACACTATAAAACTTTTTGTGGGGTTTATTATAACAAATATCTAATATATGTGAAGGATAGCATAAATCTTTCCCTTTTTTTCTTATGTATTCAATTTCTTGATCCAAATATTGGGGACTGACAATGCGTAATGCTCGTAAAAACATAGAAGAAAAAAATTGATATTTTTATGTTAAGATGGTGGCCTGAGAAGAAATGAACATAACTTAAGTTGTTGGTCAGTTTCCTATAAATACTGAATTTACATTGAAATGGTTCTCTGTGTATCAAAACATCTAAGAAAGGGAGGCAATTGTCTTTTTCTAATTCTAGAGTAACTTAATCGATGGTACTTGGTTATTTAATTTAGAGAGTAAATCATTTACATCAATACCGACAGGCAGAACAGCTAAAATATCATCAACATAACGATACCACTTTACAGGAATATAAATAATATTAGGTAAGTAGCGTTTTTCAAAGAATTCCATGTACAAGTTTGAGAGTAGTGGTGATAAAGGATTTCCCATTGCCCTGCCAAATATTTGTTGATAAAATTCACCATTGAATATAAACTTACAATCACAAATGCAGAAACTCGTGAGTGAAATAATGTGACTTATAGGTAGAGGTAATTCATGCTTTGTTAGTTCATTACTAGGTTATTCTAAAATAGAGTCTATGGGGACTTTAGTAAAAAGAGAACATACATCAAAACTAACAAATCTATCAGTAGGGGAAAGAGCAATTTTGTTTAATTTATCAACTAAATCTAGAGAATTATATATATGAGAATCGGAGATGGTTCCAAGTAACGGGGACAAGATCTTAGTGATATAAACTTTCGAAATATATCACTAAGATCTTGTCCCCGTTACTTGGAACCATCTCCGATTCTCATGTATATAATTCTCTAGATTTAGTTGATAAATTAAACAAAATTGCTCTATGCCCTGCTGATAGATTCGTTAGTTTTGATGTATGTTCTCTTTTTACTAAAGTCCCCATAGACTCTATTTTAGAATATCTTGGTAATGAATTAACTCAGCATGAATTACCTCTACCTATAAGTCACATTACTTCACTCAACGAGTTTGTGCATTTGTGATTGTAAGTTTATATTCAATGGTGAATTTTATCAACAAATATTTGGCAGGGCAATGGGAAATCCTTTATCACCACTACTCTCAAACTTGTACATGGAATTCTTTGAAAAATGCTACTTACCTAATATTATTTATATTCCTGTAAAGTAGTATCGTTATGTTGATGATATTTTAGCTGTTCTGCCTGTCGGTATTGATGTAAATAATTTACTCTCTAAATTAAATAACCAAGTACCATTGATTAAGTTATTCTAGAATTAGAAAAAGACAATTGCCTCCCTTTCTTAGATGTTTTGATACATAGAGAACCATTTCAATGTAAATTCAGTATTTATAGGAAACCGACCAACAACTTTACTTATGTTCATTTCTTCGCAGGCCACCATCTTAACATAAAAATATCAATTTTTTCTTCTATGTTTTTACGAGCATTACGCATTGTCAGTCCCCAATATTTGGATCAAGAAATTGAATACATAAGAAAAATAGGGAAAGATTTATGCTATCCTTCACATATATTAGATATTTGTTATAATAAACCCCACAAAAAGTTTTATAGTGTAAGTAACACGCAGAAAGAAAATTCTAGGAACATTCTCAGTTTGCCTTATTTTAACGGATTTGAAACCATTAAATCATTGTTAAAAGCTTTTAATGTCAACCTTGTTTTTTCCTATAATAACACACTAAAAGGAATGTTAATAAAAAATGGCCCCAGAGAAAGCAACAACATAATATATAAAATTCCATGCATGGATTGTCCCTCATTTTATCTTGGACAGTCTAGCAAGGGCCTAGAAGTAAGGCTAAGCCAGCATAAATATTCTGTAAAAACTGGGCAAACATCTAATGCAATATTCATTCATTTAAGTGAAAACAACCACCGAATAAATTGGGTTGGTAGTTCAGTAATTGCAAGGTCAAGAGATGTCTTATCACGAAATCTTTTAGAATCTGCTTTAATACAACTTACTTTTCATTGTAATTTCAATGTTAGTCGTGGCCTTTTTCATTTAGACCCTTGTATTTGTAACATGTTTAAGAATGACCGCAAAGATATAATTACAGACTTAAATAAAAATTAGTTGCCTTCAAGTTATCTTCGTTGTAATGTATGTCTAACATGTATTGTGAATATGTATTGTGAATATGGTTTTGTTTACCAAAGTTCTGAATAGCTGTCACCTATAATCCTTTAATTGTCTTGTCCTTGTATCTGAGATGATTGTCTTAAACTTTTAATTGCACCCATTGTTCATGCTTGTTTGGGAAGGTTACTCATCTTCCAGGTGTGATGGATTCTATACCCTGTCTTTTTTCATCTTTCCATCCGCCTGTGGTGTTTTTGTATGGTAACACTGCGTCCCGGGCTTTAGATAGTTACGCTATGTGTAAGTTTTAGGTAAATAAAAGGATATCTGGGTGTACATTTGCAGCTGAAAAGTGTTTTAATAATTTACTGTATGCGAATTACACCGTTCATATTCGAAATAGGATATTATTATAATCGTTGAATGTAAGCTGAATGTAACTATCTAAAGCCCGGGACGCAGTGTTACCATACAAAAACACCACAGGCGGATGGACAGATGGAAAAAAAACAGAGTATAGGTACTAATCTCTTTATAATCCCTATCTGTCAGTTATACGACTCTTCTTGTTTTGTCTTTTTCCTCATGTATGTCAGTTCATCTGCTTAGTAAAGGACGTTTGAACGTCGAAAGGTCTTGCGGGTACTCCGTTGTTTATTTTCCTTCGTGGTATATATCTTTACCTTTTATATCTATATATATTATATATATAATATATATATATATTAATTATAATATATATATATATATTTAATTAATATATATATATAGATATATATATGTAAGGCTAAAGCTTTTTCCTTTGAAGGGAGAAGGCACGAAAGTTCCAACGCAGAAAAACACGCTCACAAACAAACAAACAAACAAACAAACACACATACGCACACACTCATACACACATACACACAAAGTATCCTCTGAAGGATTTTGTTAAGAATTGAAGGACTTATAAAAAAAACTCCATTAACCTGACGATACTTCAAAATGACCTGGCGTTGCAAGCGTGTATATCTTTGAGTTTCTTCAATTATGGCTTCTCCCAGGGTAAGAGAGAGAGAGAGAGAGAGAGAGAGAGAGAGAGAGAGAGGAGAGAGAAGAAACGAGTCCCTCCAACTGTCAGCAACCTATTATAATATGTCAGCCGATGTGATTGAACGTGTCACTTTACCGATATTGATTATACGGTCCATGGTCGGAAGAGAGAGAGAGAGAGAGAGAGAGAGAGAGAGAGAGAGAGAGAGAGAGAATGTGTCCTTCATTTCTTGTTCTCCTTGGAATGAAGTGGAAGAAGAAATTGGAAAATAAGACGAAAGAAGAACTCCTCATCTTCTTCAAAATCTTCCTCCTCCTCCTCTTCCTCTTCCTCTTCCTCTCTTTTGTTCCCCTCTTCCATCTCTTCTCTTATCTATTTAACTTATCCTCTTCCATCTGCTCCTCCTCCCCCTCCTCCTCTTCCTCTCTTTTGTTACCCGCTTCCATTTCTTATTTATCTCATCTCATCCTCATCTATCTGTTCCTTCTCCTTTTCCTCTCTTTTATTCCACTCTTCCACTTCATATTTATTTTACCTTATCTTCTTCCTCTCATTTATTCCCCTCTTCCATCTCTTATATATTTTACCTTATCCTCTTCCATCTATTCCTTCTCCTCCTCCTCCTCCTCCTCCTCCTCCTCCTCCTCTTCCTCTCTTTTGTTCCCCGCTTCCATTTCTTATTTATCTCATCTCATCCTCATCTATCTGTTCCTTCTCCTTTTCCTCTCTTTTATTCCACTCTTCCACTTCTTATTTATTTTACCTTATCCTCTTCCTCTCATTTATTCCCCTCTTCCATCTCTTATATATTTTACCTTATCCTCTTCCATCTATTCCTTCTCCTCCTCCTCCTCCTCCTCCTCTTCCTCTCTTTTGTTCTCCTCTTCCATTTTCTTCGTCTCCACCGTTTATCTCATCTTCATTTCCCTTTGTTTTCCAGCCACCTGACAGAGGAGCGAGGTCTGTACTTCATTGAAGTCTTGCGTCATTTCTGCGTGAATTTCCAGGTCTGCTTTCTCTTTTTGCATGCAGGCACCCCGAACGTGATCCTACCTTTCTCTTTTTTCTTCTTCCTAGGGAAATCTGGGACGCAGGTCGCAAACTCCTAACCATAAAGGAGTCCTTAAGTTTGCTGTTATGTGTGCGTGTGAGAGAGAGAGAGAGAGAGAGAGAGAGAGAGAGAGAGAGAGAGAGAGAGAGAGAGTCCTTAAATTTGGTGTTAAGTGAGAGAGAGAGTGAAAGAGAGCAAAGGTAAAATTGCCACCATGCAGTGTAAGGGTCCATAAATTTATCTTTAAAAGAGAGAGAGAGAGAGAGAGAGAGAGAGAGAGAGAGAGAGAGAGAGAGAGATGTGGGATTCATAGACGTAAGGGTGAGTAGATATGTCTGTTTTGTCTGAAAGGGGGCAGACAGGTAAGAGACGGATGAAATTGCCTGGCTGGACCAAATGAAAGGTTAGGAGCATTTTCTGTCCAAGGGTTGCGTGTGTGCACCCCTCTCTCTCTCTCTCTCTCTCTCTCTCTCTCTCTCTCTCTATTTTAAAAGTAAATTTAAGGAGCCTTAAACTGCATGGTCGCAACTTCATCTGTCTTTTACCTCTGCTCTCTTTCTCTCTCTCTCACTTAACGGCAAATTTAAGTACTCTCTCTCTCTCCCACTAAAAGTAAACTTAAGGAACCTCTGTCTGTCTCTCTCTCTCTCTCTCTCTCTCTCTCTCTCTCTCTCTGCATATTTGTGGGGAGAGAAGGGAAGGAGATATGTTCTTATTTCGATGAGGATGGCGGGGGGGGGGGGGAGGGGGGTGTGGGGGGGGGGGGGGGGGGGGGGGGGGGGGGGGGGGGGGGGGGGGGGGGGGGGGGGGGGGGGGGGGGGGTGCTAAATATCGATGGGGATAACGATGGGCGTGGGAAGACCAATTTATCAAAGATGATATGGTCCTTCTTTCCTTAATGGTATAATGCAATGTCAGAGCAGAGTGTGATGCCTTCGTCTATCTCTCTCTCTCTCTCTCTCTCTCTCTTGTCATCAAGGATGCTGGCTGAGAATGGTAAATAATGACATATAATGCCTGCGTGATGAATGGCAATAAATCATTGCCCCCAAAAATTAATTTTCATTATGGAAAAACAAATTAATTAGGGCCCTTGAAATTTATATATATATATATATATATATATATATATATATATATATATATATATATACGTATATCCATATTATATATGTGCATAAATTTATATATACAATGTATTTATATTATATTATATGTGTGTATAAAATCCTTTCTAATGCTCTAAGCATCTTCCAGTGCAGACGTCCCATACAGAGAAGCGACGCCGCGTAGCGTTTGATAAAGAAACCATGCGCGCCACACACTGCCTATACGGAGGAGATTATGGCTCCATAAATCATGGCTAATGCTGCAATAAAGTTAATCCAGGACACATTATTATGCCCATATAGTAATTAGCCTTTATGATTTGAGGGGGAGAAACGAATGTTATGGCGGTTCGAGAAGCTGTATAACCTCTTAAGTCGTATTAAAAAAAAAAAAAAAAAAAAAAAAAAAAAAAAGAGATTGAGGGGAAAAAAAAAAAACTGCAATGACTTTAATTAGAAAATCGTTGCTTTGCAGATTCGCATCATTATTAAAAGCCGGCGACCATAGAGTACTAAAATGCACTTTATAGCGGGTAATTGCTCATAAGTATATATTTGTATACGCGAGGTATTTTACATTATCTCCGATATATACCCGAGGAAGAAATAAGAGGAGGAGGATGGAGAAAGAGGAGGAGGTGGTACGACCTAAACTATTTTGTGCACTTATCGTAAATATATCCTGATCTTTAGTGCGCATATAAAGCCTCATAAAAACCCCCTTAAAAAGATCTCGGGCTAATAAGGAGAAAGGCGCCGTAAATAACCTGGGCATTATTGAGCCCCGGGTACAGCTCGGTACCCCGAAGAATCAATTCGTAGGTAACCAATTCTTCAAAACTCCCTCGTTCGGCCCTCTCTTCACCTTCGTCGGCGAGATCCCTACAGAGCGGGTTAGAGTTAAGAGGCTCTCAAACTCTCTATTCTAATCCAGGTGTTCCTCATTACACGGAGTTTTATGTGTGCACTGCAATTGCCAGGGAATGGATGAACGGAGGTGGACTTCCATCACCTCAATGCTGTGCGGGCGATGAAGACCTGAGACGGCTCGTCGATTCAATTCTGCGATGACGAGTTTTTTTTTTTTTTTTTCTTTTTTGGTGGTGGGGTGTTAATGGTTTTGGCTACCTGGGTTGAAGTGGGTTGAAATGGGTGCCCCTTGCAAAGGTGGTGGGTCGACACGTATCTGGAAATGGGGAAATAGGGATATGAAGAAAGTGTAATGGGCATCACGTGGTACCAATGTCCACTATCCAGTAGAGAGGAATGCTTTTAAGAATGTTTTGTAATGAAGCCAGTACGTATGTATGCATACATTATGTATGTATATATACATATATATATATGCATATATGTATATATATATTATATATATATATATATATATATATAGATAGATAGATAGATAGATAGATAGATAGATAGATAGATAGATAGATAGATATAAACCCCTAAGAAGGTTAGGAAATTTGTAACTTGTGACGTTAACTATTGCTTAGAAGAGACATACTTTCTTTGATCCAAATATATTTCGATTGAATTCGAAATATGATCCCTTACTTCCTCCTCGTAATCATCGGTACATTCTCTCTCTCTCTCTCTCTCTCTCTCTCTCTCTCTCTCTCTGTACCATAAGCTACTTATATTTTACAAGTGACTTCAG
>NC_087217.1:51759768-51762268 GCF_015104395.2 Macrobrachium nipponense | reverse complement strand
AGAACAGACATTTTCTTTTTAGAGACATTAATCGTAAGAACTCTTCAAACAAGCTAATAATTCTCAGAAAGGGAACATTTATATATATGTATATATATATATATATATATATATATATGTGTGTATATATATATATATATATATATAATAATTAATATTTATATATATAGAGAGAGAGAGAGAGAGAGAGAGAGAGAGAGAGAGAGCTGGATCCTTTCAACGACACATTGTCTCGAGTATACCTTGGCAGCAACTTTTACATCTAAATGGAATTATGCATTACAAGGGCTGCTACTCCGACCAGGAATCGAACCTGCGCATCTTTGGGCATGGAGCAAAGATGACAGTGATCATGTATAATACCTGTAGAGTTTTCATGTTCTTGTTACACTGAGTGGCTGCATGGAACTCCCCTCCTCCCCCTCCTTCAAAGCTTAATCCCTGGCCGGGGTCGCAGTTATTTGATAAGCCTTTTTCAGGTATTTATATCTTTAGATCCCCATTTTCTTCTTCATTTCTCTTCTTCTTCTTATTCGTTTCTTCTTGTTTCTTTTCTTCGTTCTTTCTTCTTCTTTCTTCTTCTTTTGCTTCTTTCTTCTTCTTCTTCTTATTATTATTATTATTATTATTATTATTATTATTTTATTAAAAGTAATGGCTACTTCAGCAGCTCTTGTAGAGATTCTTCTCTATTTTACGAATAGCGGCTTTTCCGTGCTACTTAAACAGGCTAGTAGAGAGCCTATAGAGGTCATGATCAAATACAGTGTCAAAATATGTGTATATATTTGAATTTTACAGATAAACTATGATACCATAGTCATCAAAGTCATTAACGATTTTCTCTCTCTCTCTCTCTCTCTCTCTCTCTCTCTCTCTCTCTTTCTAAAGCGAGTTTTCGTCTGGAGCTGCCAGACATCCTCGGGCTGGAAAGCTGAGGGTGGACTTAACTTGGTGTGGTGTCCGTCCTCCTTATATTTGGGGTTGACAACAGGGGGTCTGCCCCATGCTGATCTCCTATTGGCTGGTGGCGGTGAGTCTTTGTTTCCATTGGTGGCTTGAGCCAGGTCTCAAGCCACTTTCTCCGGGTCGATGGTTGCGATGCTGCAGATCCTGCAGCCGTCTAGACCTCCTGAGCGGCGCACTAACGTTGATGGGCGTAGCGCAACGCCCATCAACGTTACCGTATTTGAGAGGAATCTCTACAAGTGTAACGCTGCTGAAGTAGCCATTACTTTTAATAGTGTATGCTTGAGAGAGGGTCTGCTTCCTAAGTATTATTATTATCATTATTATTATTATCATGAATCCCTGGTCGGGGTTGCAGTTTTTAATAAGCCTCTTCCAGGTATCTATATTTTATATCCTCCCTTTTAGGTTTATTCCTTGGTCTCTGACATCCTCTGGAACGCAGTTTCTTCATCTAATCATAGGACTGCCTCTCCGGTTTCCAGGATCTACCTTGGAACATTTCGTTCATCATCTTTTCCCGCCCGAGCCGGCCCCCAACCCCGTCGTCAGTGTATAAATTGCAAAATAAAATTACAGACGGGGTCCTGTTTGATAACATAAACAATTGAATGCTTTGTGTGGTCACACAATTCACAACTTCGACCATTTCGACGACAGCTAAACAATGGGCAAACAACGTGCGATTTGCTTCGACCCACAATCACAACAGCAATTTGTTTTTCACGAAAGCTGTGGAAGCATGTTTGATGGAGATGCCTTAATGACGACAAAATACTCTTCAATGCCAACCCCCACCCCCACCCAACCCCCATAAAAAATGACTACCTTTTAAACACCCGTCAAATCAACTCCGAGCAGGAAAATATAAACGCGAAATATATATATCAACGACTGAACAATAAGAAGGCAGGGATATAAAAACACGGCAGCGAGGGCTTTTGATGATACTCTGCTGCCAGACGTAAGTGGCTGCAAATTGCGGAAACATTATTTACATTTGGTACAATGGAAAAGTGTTTAGCGGAAGGCGCACATCACAGACCGGAGCCCCCCAAAAAATGACGATCATTTTCAACTCCGCCGTTACTGAAGCAAGGCTGAAAAAGTCGAGATTGCACGTCGACATTTTTGATGGCAAACCGGAGGGGTTTTGGGTGTTAGGAACGCCCACCTACTCCCCCCCACCTACCTCTCTGACATGTACCCCACCCAAACATCCCTCTCCCAAAACGGAACGAAGGAAATAATAATAATAATAATACGTAATAATGATAATGATAATAGGAAGGAAGGAGACCTTCTTTGAGGCATGTTTTGTTGAAAAGTATGGTTGCTTTGTGCGAATTGATTTCATAATGAGTTTTTTTAAATTTTCAGAATAATAATAATAATAATAATAATAATAATAATAATAATAATAATAAATAATAATAATAATAATTGTCTTATTCCAAATCACGTATACAGCGTACAACTATATATAAAATGCTAAATTAATGAAGACTTTGTCCCCAGCCAAAAAATTAAA
>NC_087217.1:51747268-51754768 GCF_015104395.2 Macrobrachium nipponense | reverse complement strand
AGTCTCTCTCAACTTCTTTTGGTCTTTCTCTATCTCACTCTCAACCTCTGTCTGTCTGTCTGTCTCTCCCATATGTAACGACGTACAAATTAACACTCGGTGTTTTGCGACGAACTTTTAACTCTGTCTCTGTCTGTCTGTCTGTCTCTCCATCCTTATCAATTTCCCCGGCGCGTCTCTCTCTCTCTCTCTCCCTCTTCCCGGTGAATTACATCGGCAGCAGCAGGAGCAGCAGAAGCAGAAGCAGCAACAACTCTTAAGCCGCTCAAATCTGCTGCTGACTTATTCATGGAGTTTTGGGAGCCATAAGAAATCTATATGACACGGCTCTACGGCAAAAGAAGTGGAACAGGATTTGGTAATCAGAATTTAAAATGTTCTTCGCGCCGGACTAAGAGAGAGAGAGAGAGAGAGAGAGAGAGAGAGAGAGAGAGAGAGAGAGAGAGAGGGGCTGTTGTGCTCTTGCATAATTCAGCGATGCTCTCTCACTTTGCATTTTTGGACTTTCCAACCCTCGGTACCCTCCCATTTCTCTCTCTTTGTATTCTCTCTGTCTGTGTCTGTCTGTATGTCTCTCACCCACTGATATATATATATATATATATATATATATATATATATATATATATATATATTATATATATAGTATATATATATATATATATATATATATATATATATATATATATATATATATATATATATAGGTTGTCCATTAAGTCTCAGTACCATTACAAGTATTTATTGCTCAGAACGGTACTGGGACTTTATGGACACCCTGTATATATATATATATATATATATATATATATATATAATATATATATATATATATATATATATATATATATATATATATATATAAGTTGCCCAGGGAGTCCAGCTGACACTACCACGTGACATTCATCCTGGAATTTTGCGATTGACTTCATCCAAAGACATCTAAGTCTCCCTTTCCTTACCTCATCTACACATGGAACTTCCGTGAATGTGTCAGGCTAATCCTCGTTGGCACAGGATGTTTCTCCTAAGTAAAACAGGGTGAGCGCTGTACATACCTCTGACGTTACGTCATTTCCAGACAATCAGATGATACAACAGTTCAGACTTCAGATGATCCTCAGTCATTCAGTACTGAGGATCTAAGAGTCTGAGAAAGATATTTATTTTCCTGTCCAGGCGTTTCTACTTGGTGTTATAGGCCTTTTGTTAAGTAAGCTTCCAAGATTCCATGTCCAGGTGTTTCTACTTTATGATTTAGGTCTATTGTTATGTTTAAGCTTGCAGAGATTCCAGGTCAAGGTGTTTCTACTTGGTGTTACAGGCCTATTGTTATGTTCAAGTTGTGTGTATTAAGCTATACATATAAAACTTAGGATTTCAAATGTATCAGCAGACATTTCAGTATCTCTTGGCAAAGCATATGATACCTAAATCTGTATCACCCGATCAGTACGAACATGAAAACAACGCACAGCCATCTTTTTATTCCTTATATTTATTGTCTGATAACAAGACGAATACTCACCAATAAAAGAGGAGTTAGTTACCACTAGAACCTTCACAGAATAGAATGACGATGAGTGAAAGAAAGGGGAAAAGACAATAAGAATGAGAAGGCAAAGAACTGAGAAGAAGAATGTAAAGGCAATAACAAGCAATAAGAAAGCATGTTAAAAAAAGTTCTAAAGAAGTCCTACCAACGCAACGCGAAGGAGGAGAATTCTCGACCACATTGGAATCCTACGGTGTCTAAATCCCATAGAGCAGCCCTAGTACACTCTTCATACCATACGACTGCACTAAATCCATCTTGAATCAGCCTTAGGGGTCAGATAAGCAAATCTCCACATTCTCTCATGAAATTCTATGTGAAGTTGAGCCAGTTTAATAATAATTGCATCAGCTGCCTGGCTGGGTGTCGGCGCCTTTGATCTCGGGGCGAGCGGCGCCCTTTGAGCGGCGTCGTCGTCGCCTCTTAACGGCACCCTCTGCCGAATCTGGGCTACGTCATCGGGAGGGAGGAGCCGTGAAAAGTATTTGGTCATTAGGGATGCGAAGTGAAGTCCTACAGATTATTTCGCCTTTGCAGTTATGCTCTCTAGCTGAAGAGAAGTTTATTATTATTATTATTATTATTATTTAATTATTATTATTATTATTATTATTATTATTATTATTATTATTATATCTGCAGTTGTTTGGGTCAAACCGATTAATTTTCTACCGTCTTTCGCCTCTTGTAGCTAAATTTGTTGCATTGTATTGTCTACCTGTGAATATGGCTACGAACTGGAATTAAGGATGTTGTTATTATTATTATTATTATTATTATTATTATTATTATTATTATTATTATTCATTATTATTATTATCATCATATCATTATTATTATTATTATTATTATTATTATTATTATTATTATTATCAATTTTTGGGTGTAACCGTTTATTTTTTATACCTTCTCATCTAGAGTAGCTAATTTTGCGCATTTATTTTAGCTACCTTTTATACCCGTATGTGGCCCTGAACTTAAATAAAGGCTATTGTTATTTTTATTATTATTATTAGGATCTGTTTTGATATAAATGTTTATTATTATAACTATTATCTCGTGTAACTAAATTTTTTGTATCACAGGTGCCTTGTCTATCTCAGAGAAGAATAAAATGGTATTATTATTACTATTTATTATTGTTGTTAAGAAATTCACAGCCTCGTGAAAACAAATTATTAAAAAATCCACAATTATATATTATATATTTCGATGTAAAAATATAAGACCAAGACTTTCGAACACCGTCCTCATCAGTGTAACGTTACACTGATCGAAAGTCTTGGTCTTATATTTTTACATCGAAATATATTTTAATATATAATTGTGGATTTTTTAAACAACTATTATTATTATTATTATTATTTTTTTTTTTTTTTTTTTTTTTTTGCTCTATCACAGTCCTTCCAATTCGACTGGGTGGTATTTATAGTGTGGGTTCCGGGTTGCATCCTGCTACCTTAGGAGTCCATCACTTTTCTTACTATGTGTGCCGTTTCTAGGATCACACTCTTCTGCATCAGTCCTGGAGCTACTTCAGCCTCTAGTTTTTCTAGATTCCTTTTCAGGGATCTTGGGATCGTGCCTAGTGCTCCTATGATTATGGGTGGGTACGATTTCCACTGGCATATCCCATATCCTTCTTATTTCTATTTTCAGATCTTGATACTTATCCATTTTTTCCCTCTCTTTCTCTTCAACTCTGGTGTCCCATGGTATTGCGACATCAATGAGTGATACTTTCTTCTTGACTTTGTCAATCAACGTCACGTCTGGTCTGTTTGCACGTATCACCCTATCCGTTCTGATACCATAGTCCCAGAGGATCTTTGCCTGATCGTTTTCTATCACTCCTTCAGGTTGGTGCTCGTACCACTTATTACTGCAAGGTAGCTGATGTTTCTTGCACAGGCTCCAGTGGAGGGACTTTTGCCACTGAATCATGCCTCTTTTTGTACTGGTTCTGTGCAAGTGCCGGGCATTCACTTGCTATGTGGTTTATGGTTTCATTTTTCGTATTGCACTTCCTACATATGGGAGAGATGTTATTTCCGTCTATCGTACTTTGAACATATCTGGTTCTTAGGGCCTGATCTTGTGCCGCTGTTATCATTCCTTCAGTTTCCTTCTTTAGCTCTCCCTCTGTAGCCATTGCCAATTGTCATCGCTGGCTAGTTCTTTAGTCTGTCTCATGTATTGTCCGTGCATTGGTTTGTTGTGCCAGTCCTGTGTTCTTTCTGTCTTTCTCCTGTCTCTGTATATTTCTGGGTCTTCGTCTACTTTTATTAGTCCTTCTTCCATGCACTCTTAGCCACTCGTCTTCACTGGTTTTCAGATATTGCCCCAGCGCTCTGTTTTCGATGTTGACGCAGTCCTCTATACTTAGTAGTCCTCTCCCTCCTTCCTTTCGTGTTATGTATAGTCTGTCCGTATTTGCTCTTGGGTGTAGTGCTTTGTGTATTGTCATTTGTTTCCTGGTTTTCTGATCTATGCTGCGGAGTTCTGCCTTCGTCCATTTGCCACTATTCCTGCGCTGTATTCTCATTACTGGCACTGCCCATGTGTTTAGGCTTTTATCATATTTCTGGCGTTGAGTTTTGACTTGAGTATCGCCTTGAGTCTCTGCATATATTCTTGTTCCTGATCGTCGTCCTTCATATCTCTTGGTGTTTTATATCTCCTCCTTCCATTATTCCCAGGTATTTGTATCCTGTCTCATCTATGTGTTTGATGTGCTCCATCTGGTAGCTTTATCCTTCAGTTCTCGTTACTTTGCCTTTTTGTAAGTGACTAAGGCGCATTTTTCTATTCCAAACTCCATCCTGATGTCCCCAGATACAATCCTTACAGTCTGGATTAGGGTATCTATTTCCTTGATGCTCTTACCATACAGCTTGATGTCGTCCATGAACATCAGATGGTTGATTTTGTTGCCTCTTTTCTTGAGTTGGTACCCGGCATCCATCTTCTGTAGTATTATTATTATATTATTATTATTATTATTATTATTATTATTATTATTATTATTATTATTAATTTATTATTATATAATAATAATAATTATTATTATTAATTTTTTTTTTTTTTTGCTCTATCACAGTCCTCCAATTCGACTGGGTGGTTTTTATAGTGTGGGGTTCCGGGTTGCATCCTGCCTCCTTAGGAGTCCATCACTTTTCTTACTATGTGTGCCGTTTCTAGGATCACACTCTTCTGCATGAGTCCTGGAGCTACTTCAGCCTCTAGTTTTTCTAGATTCCTTTTCAGTGATCTTGGGATCGTGCCTAGTGCTCCTATGATTATGGGTACGATTTCCACTGGCATATCCCATCCTTCTTATTTCTATTTTGCAGATCTTGATACTTATCCATTTTTTCCCTCTCTTTCTCTTCAACTCTGGTGTCCCATGGTATTGCGACATCAATGAGTGATACTTTCTTCTTGACTTTGTCAATCAACGTCACGTCTGGTCTATTTGCACGTATCACCCTATCCGTTCTGATACCATAGTCCCAGAGGATCTTTGCCTGATCGTTTTCTATCACTCCCTCAGGTTGGTGCTCGTACCACTTATTACTGCAAGGTAGCTGATGTTTCTTGCACAGGCTCCAGTGGAGGGCTTTTGCCACTGAATCATGCCTCTTTTGTACTGGTTCTGTGCAAGTGCCGGGCATTCACTTGCTATGTGGTTTATGGTTTCATTTCTTTCGTATTGGACTTCCTACATATGGGAGAGATGTTATTTCCGTCTATCGTACTTTGAACAGTATCTGGTTCTTAGGCCTGATCTTGTGCCGCTGTTATCATTCCTTCAGTTTCCTTCTTTAGCTCTCCCTCTGTCTCTGATATCTTTTTTCTTAATTTTCTGGGTCTTCGTCTACTTTTATTAGTCCTTCTTCCCATGCACTCTTTAGCCAATCGTCTTCACTGGTTTTCAGATATTGCCCAGTGCTCTGTTTTCGATGTTGACGCAGTCCTCTATACTTGTAGTCCTCTCCCTCCTTCCTTTCGTGTTATGTATAGTCTTGTCCGTATTTGCTCTTGGGTGTAGTGCTTTTGTGTATTGTCATTTGTTCAGGTTTTTCTGTTTTTTATCTATGCTGCGGAGTTCTGCCTTCGTCCATTCCACTATTCCTGCGCTGTATCATTACTGGCACTGCCCATGTGTTTATGGCTTTTATCATATTTCTGGCGTTGAGTTTGACTTGAGTATCGCCTTGAGTCTCTGCATATATTCTTCCTCGATCGTGTCCTTCATCTCTTGGTGTTTTATATCTCCTCCTTCCATTATTCCCAGGTATTTGTATACCTTTGTCTCATTTCCTATGTGTTTGATGTTGCTCCCATCTGGTAGCTTTTATCCCTTCAGTTCTCGTTACTTTGCCTTTTTGTATGTTGACTAAGGCGCATTTTTCTATTCCAAACTCCATTCTGATGTCCCCAGATACAATCTTACAGTCTGGATTAGGGTATCTATTTCCTTGATGCTCTTACCATACAGCTTGATGTCGTCCATGAACATCAGATGGTTGATTTTGTGCCTCTTTTCTTGAGTTGGTACCCGGCATCCATCTTCTGTAGTACTTTTTGTCATGGGAATCAATGCTTCTACGAATAGTCGTGGGGACAGTGAGTCGCCCTGGAAGATCCCTCTCCTGATATTAACCTCTGCTAGTCTTATTCCAGAGCTTGTAAGTATTGTATTCCAGTTGCGCATTGTATTTTTGAGGAAGCTGATGGTATTTTCCTCTGCCCCATATATTTTCAGGCATTCTATTAGCCATGTGTGTGGTATCATGTCGAAGGCTTTCTTATAGTCTATCCATGCCATGCTTAGGTTGGTTTTTCCTTCTCCTACTGTTCTTCATTACCATTTTGTCTATCAGGAGCTGGTCTTTTGTGCCCCTACACTTCCTTCTGCAGCCTTTCTGTTGGTAGGGGATGGTGTTTGTCTCCTCTAGGTATTGTATAGCCTTTCACTGACGATACCTGTTAGTAACTTCCACATTATTGGTAGGCAGGTGATAGGCCTGTAGTTACTGGCTATATTTCCCTTACTCTTGTCTTTTTGTACTAAGGATGTTCTTCCTGTGGTCATCCATTTGGGTGCTTGGTGATTTGAGATACAATGCTGGAGTTGTTCTGCTATTCGTGGGTGTAGGGCCTTGAAGTTTTTGAGCCAGTATCCATGGACTTCATCGGGACCTGGGCTTTCCAGTTTGGGCATTTTCTTTAGTTGGTGTCTGACTGTGTCTGTCGTGATCTCTGTGAATCTTTTGTTTTATTCTCCCTGTTTCTTCTTCCTTGACTTCCTGGAGCCATGTTGCATGTTTGTTGTGTGATCCGGATTGCTCCATATGTTTTCCCAGAGTCTCTTACTTGGTTCGGCTTCAGGAATTTCTGGGTGGTTGTCTTCCCCTCTTAGTTGGCTGTATAGTCTTTTCTGGTTGGTTCTGAATAGTTTGTTCTGTTGGTATCCCTTATTCCTGTTCATGTACCGTTGGATCTTGTGTGCTTTGGCCTTAAAGCCTCTGTTTTTTTTTACATCTTCTATTGTGTTGTTTAGTCCCCTCTCTTGTACTTTGTATTTCTCGTTGAGTTCCTCCCTTGTTTTCCCTTGCTTCTTAGCCTTTTTTTCTGCCATCTCTTTCAGTTTACTCAAGTCAGATCTCATCACCATGATTTGCTTTTTCCAGGCGCCTTTTTCCAAGGAGGTTGCTGTTTTGCTTTCTGTTGGGTTGGTTTGTGACGGTGGTGTTGTTGTTCGAATCCCCATCAGTTCTGCTACTAATCTTGCTCCTGCATATGTCAAGTTATTTGTTTCTGTGATACTGGTGGTGTGTATTAGGCCCATTATTTCATTGACCTCACTTGTTTTCTCCCTTAATTTCTTGGTGTTGTAGGCTTTCATGGAGGGGATCTTTGTTCTCTCTGTATCTGGCTCC
>NC_087217.1:51739768-51742268 GCF_015104395.2 Macrobrachium nipponense | reverse complement strand
TGTTGTTGTAATTTTATCTATGTTTTCTGTTTTGATGATGATAATTAAATAAAAGAGGGGGGGGGGGGGGGGGGGAGCTGAAAATATCGTAAGAATACCGTAAGACTACTGTGGTTTAATCAAGTTTTTTTATGGTTTCTTTAAAGGCGAATGAGAGCAGACTAATGCTTGCTTTATGGGCGTTGGACTGCACGTAAAAAAACAAGAAACCACTCCCGGATGTTCTAAGAAAATCGAGGTAATGTTTCTCATATCATTATCCCCCCAGTTATATTATCCAACATTTTCTCTTGCCCCGGATAAACGCTCGAACGGTTGTCGACTGAATATCCAGCAATGAGAATCAACACAATCTCTCCCTGGAAGGAAAACGAGGAAAACTTACGAGCTCCTCTGTTTAACCTTAGGTCGAATGTGTATGTTTAGAGCCTCGGCGAACAATGAGAATGAATCAGGCCGAAACCATATCATACCGGCGGCGAATGGCTGTAATCCGCTAGCGATAATTGTCGAAATGTTTGGCTTCGAAATCTCCTGCACTCCCAGTCTTCCCCTCCTCCTCAGCGCCTGGACCCCAGTCCCTGGTCAATCATTACAATATGGAAGGCCTCCAATTACAATAACTTGAGATCTTCTTTAACTACCGGTGGCCCTGATTTAGGAATTGCATCTCGACCCGACACAGTTCGGGACCCGCAAAAACTGGGAGCCCCCGAATCGAGACGCTAAATCTAATTCGCGAGTGAGGGGAGGGGGGTTCTTCCCTCGTAACAAAACTCTGTTACAGCGCATGCGCGGCGGGGCGAGATAAACTCAGACGTATGATTAGCCAGAGTCATTCTTCGTCTTCCAGAACTGATTTTAATCCTCATTAACGGATGCCAAAGGACTCCTACTACTACGAGAACTCGAGACCTCGTCCCACCCACCTCTCTCTCTCTCTCTCTCTCTCTCTCTCTCTCTCTCTTCGTTTCCCCTCCTACTGATGGCTCGTCAGGAGAACTGATGGTAGTGGTTGTATATCCCCATCAAAATAATGATCTTTGTAACACCACAAACTTCGCTGGCCCATTCCTCCTCCATCTCCCTTCTCCCCCCCTCCTTCTCTCCATCCTTTACCACCCCCCACCCATAGGCCCATCAGCTCCTAGGCCACCCACACCCACCACCCCCTTATCATTCAGAGACCAATCAACCGAAGTCATCTAGACGAGCCCGACGATCGCCGAAGTGGTACTAGTGTTTCTTGGTGTGCCACTCTCGGCAACCGGCCATTGTTCCTTCAGATACACATCGCTGCTGCCTGCGAGAACCAGAAGTTTCGGTGTTTTTAATTATGCCTTTCGGATTCCTGAGGTCTCTCTCTCACGTTCTCTTTCTCTCTCTCTCTCTACGCACTTCTGGCTTGTCAAGACTTTCATGAATTTCGAGCCGGGCGCTGATCAGTTTTTATTTACTTCAGTTTAGATGGAATAAATACAAATTATTGAACTAACCATTAGGACAAGGACTGATAAAATAAGCAACACATATGATAAATAATTTCTAATAATAATGATATACCATCGTTTAAATTATACGCCTTAAAGTAATTTGAATCAAGAATTTTCTTTTTTTTTATTTTTTTATTGTGAATTATGAGTTAAATATTTTCTCATTTGCTTATCAAAGTTGTGATCATAACTAAAAATAAAATGTTAAGTCACCGGAGATTACATTCATATGAAAATGTCATTTCTATTAAAGAAATTGTATTATGTATGTCATTATTCAAAATTTATAGTAGATACTTGCGTATCTACACACACACACACACATATATAGTATATATATATGTATATATATATATATATATATATATATATATATATATATATATATATATATACATATATATATATTATATATATATATATATATATATATATATATATATATATACATATATATATACTATATATGTGTGTGTGTGTGTGTAGATACGCAAGTATCTACTATAAATATTTGAATATACATACATATATACAATTTCTTTAATAGAAATGACATTTCATATGAATGTAATCTCCGGAATGACTTAACATTTTATTTTTAGTTATGATCACAACTTTGATAAGCAAATGAGAAAATATTTTAACTCATAAATATATATATATATATTATATATATATATGTGTATATATATATATATATATATATATATATATATATATATGGTATGTATACATGCAGCAATACAATTTCGTTATGTTAAAGGCTTTTCATTTTCCATATGAATGTAATCTCTAGTGATTTAGTAACATTTTAGTTTTAATTTAGGATCACAACTTTGATAAAGAAATGAGAAAAAGTCCAAGTGTTCAACTCATTATTAAAAAAAATCTTGATTCAGAGTATTTTAAGGCATATATATATATATATATATATATATATATAATATATATATATATATATATATACTATTATATATATATATATTTATATACTATATACATATGTG
>NC_087217.1:51722268-51729768 GCF_015104395.2 Macrobrachium nipponense | reverse complement strand
CGGCCGCAAAATAGAAAACTCCGTGGGCGTGATGAGTGAAACTCCGTCGGTGTCCAGGGTATGTGGGGGTGGGTTGTTGGGGGGAAGAGGTGGGCGTTATAGGGGGAAGGGGGTTAGAACGCGATAAGCTCCCCCGGCTGGAAGAGAGATAATCAGGAGTTTCGCTGGCCGAAGAGTAAACAGAACGCCGCTTACACCTGACTCGTATGAGTCATCGCCTCCTGCATATTCATTAAAGTCGCGGGTAATTCAATGGCGCGATGATTTAATGGGGGTTCTGTTTATTTAAGATGCCTATCGCGATCGCTCCTCTGGCATTACTCTATCGAAAGTGCATCAGGAGATTAGACCCTTAGTCTTCTTCTTCTTCCTCCTCATCATCATCCAGGCGGAGCCGGGTCGAGGACGGGCGGACGGCATCTCCGAGGGCGCTTCGCCGTACAACCACCTAGAACAAACCTCCCCTCACCCCTCACCCCTCCCCCAAGCCAGTAACCCACCCCCATAAGCCTTTTCCTAGCCCCTTCCTTCCCCCAACCCCTCTGCACCCTAACCCCTAGTTTCTGGAATGGGAAAGTGAGTCGAAAAATACAACCACCTTGGAATAAGCCTCCCCTCACCCCTCCCCCTCAATCCCTCCAGTAAACCACCCCCATAAGCCTTTCCTACCCTTCATCATCAAACCCCTGCACCTGAACTCCTAGTTTTCGGAAGTGAGTCGAAAAATACAACCACCTAGAATAAACCTCCCCTCACCCTCCCCCTCCCCCGGCCAGTAACCCGCCCCCATAAGCCTTCCCCCAGCCCCTTTCTTCCCCCAAACCCCTGCACCTGAACCCCTAGTTTTGGGAAGTGAATAGAAAAATGGAGAGATGGAAAATAAGGTGAAATTGGATGAGAAAGGAGAGAAGAAAATGTTTAAATTGGGAAGAATTAATATAATCTTAATACAATCCTTAACCCCTTCCCCTCCCTCTCGTGACTCGAACCCCTAACTCCAGGGAATGAGTCGAAAAATGGAGATATGATAAATAAGGCGAAACTGGAGGAGAATAAAAGAAAAGAACGCTAAAATGGGAAAGATAGGGAGATGGCACAATTTTTTTTTTTTATCAAATGTAAGGAAATAAAAGATTATGGTGCTGATAAGACTAACAGAGTGAAGATCCTTTTTTTTTTTTAGGAAATCTGAATGACAAAAAAAAAAAAAATTGAAATCCGAAGATGGGTAAAATGGAACTGAATGAACTGAAGCAAAAAACTTATTAAAGCTACAAACGTGGTCAAGATAAACAGATAATCATTAGAAAAATAAGGAAATTACAGGTAAATATACTCAAAAGCGCCCAAAAAAACGAATTTATGTAAACAGTCATGATAAACAGAAAAAAAAAATTAAATCTCATGATGGATAACATGGAACTGAATCAACTGAAGCAAAAAACCTATAAAAACTACAAACGTGGTCAAGATAAACAGATAAACATTAGAAAAATAAATAAATTACAGGTAAATATTCTCAAAAGTGCCCTAAGAAACCGGATTTATGAAAACATTCATGATAAACAGTTTGACATTACAAAAATAAATCACAGGTAAATATACCCAAAGGTGTCCCATAAGAAACCAAATCAATAGATAACCTGGAATGACCACACACACAAACCTGAAGACAAGAGAGAAAGATGGAGAGAGAGAGATAGGGACGGGAGAGAGGGGGTGGGGGGTGGGGGTGGGGGTGGGGGTGTCATGCACAAAACGAAATGGGGAACCCTGGGAAAAAAAAAAGAAGTGGGTCTAGAGGCAATCAACGAAATTATGCCCATGCATCATCAATGCTTGCTGTTGCCCAGGGAGGGGATTAGGAGGGAGGGCTGGAGCTGACCTGCTGCGAGAGAGAGAGAGAGAGAGAGAGAAGAGAGAGAGAGAGAGAGAGAGAGGGTCAGTTTCGTCTGGTTTCGTACCTTGTAATTGCAATGACGTCGGGACACACCATCTCTTGATTACTTGGTCATTTCGTTCCGAAGTTGATAAAGCGCCGACACGCCCACTTGTCCGGCCGTGCTCTATGCGAAGGTAGGTTGGGGGGGGGGGGGGGGTGATGTGGGTGGTTGTGGGGTAGGGGAGGGTGGGGGAGGGGGTTTGGTTGTTAGGGAACAAAGAGGAGGCTGGGAAGAATAGAATGAAGAAAAAGAGGATAAGGAGGAGGAGGAGATTGAGGAGGAGGAGGAGGATGAGGATGAGTAGAAGGAGGAAAAAAGGAGGAGGAGGAGGAGGAGGAGGAGGAGGAGGAGAAAAAGAAGAATAAGAAAAGGAGGAGGAGGAGAGGAGAAAAAAGAAGAAGAAGAGGAGGAGGAGGAAAAGGAGGAGGAGGAGAGAGAGAGAGAGAGAGTGAGGAAGTGAGAGAGGAGGAGGAGGAGGAGGAGGAAGAGAGGGGAAATAGATTAGGAGGAGAAGGAGAAAGAAGAGGAGAAGAAAGAGGAGGAAAAGGAAAAAGAGGAGGAGGAGGAAGAGGAGGAGTAGGAGGAGGAGGCAGAGATGAAAAGGAGGATGAAAATACTTTGGTAAAAATGATCGTCTTAACATTAAGGAATTAAATACAGGAGTAAAGAGATACTTGAAAAGCCAGTACAGAGATGAGAACAACAGAAAGAACGAAAGACAAAAAAAGATCAGGTATTCATGTATAGGTATCAGGTAAATTTTGAAACAGTTTGATAATCCTAAAACACAGATTTAAGGAATAATAATAAAAAAAACGTTTCAGGCAAAGTTTGATTTTTCTTAGCTTCTTCAATTTTGGAAATACGAAACTTGGCCTTATATCAATGTTCCTTCGCTTGTCTTGTCTATGTTAAGAAAATCTGGTCAGTTAACCAACTTTTGTGTCTGCATTTACCTCCGTTTTATATATTTCCTCTCTCTCTCTCTCTCTCTCTCTCTCTCTCTCTCTCTCTCTCTCTCTCTCTCTCTCATTGCATGGAGATATATAAAGGTAGGAGCCTTTGAAAAGGTATTTGTACCAGATATTTCAGACTGCAATGATTATTCCAACAATGCAATACTTACACTATTTTTATTTATCAATCCTATTGTGTCCTTAATATTCACTATCCATTTAATTAGCACCATTCTAGAATGAACTTACCTCCGCTTTAAAGATGCTCTCTCTCTCTCTCTCTCTCTCATTGCAAGGGGATTAATAAGAAAGTGTTTAAACAGGTATTCATACCGGAAATTTCAATCAGTCCTAATGATGAATTTAACAATGTAACACTTGCATTATTTTTCTTTATAATCCCTGTTTTGTCTTCTTCTTTTATGTATTTCAAATCTTCATAATCTGGAATGACTTCCACTGGATCCGGGAAAGTATATTTTTCTTTATAATTCCAGTTTTGTCTTCTGTTCTTTTATTTATTTCAAATCTTCAAAACTTGGAATGACTTTCACTGGATCCTGGAAAGCATATTTTTCTCTATAATTCCTGTTTTGTCTTCTTGTTCTTTTATATATTTCAAATATTCAAAACCTGGAATGACTTTCACTGGATCCTGGAGAGTATATTTCTCTCTATCCTGTTTTGTCTTCTTGTTCTTTTATATATTTCAAATATTCAAAATCTGGAATGACTTCTACTGGATCCTGGAAAATATACTTTTGTTCACAATTCCTGTTTCGTTTTCCTGTTCTTTCTGTTCTTTTATGTAATTCAAATTTTCAGAATCTGGAATGACTCCACTGGATCCTGGAAAGTATATTTTTCTCTATAATTCCAGTTTTGCCTTCTTGTTCTTTTATGTATTTTAAATCTTCAAAATCTGGAATGACTTCCACTGGATCCTGGAAAGCATATTTTTCTTTATAATTCCTGTTTTGTCTTCTTGTTCTTTTATGTATTTCAAATCTTCAAAATCTGGAATGACTTTCACTGGATCCTGGAAAGTATATTTTTCTTTATGATTCCAGTTTTGTCTTCTGTTCTTTTATGTATTTCAAATCTTCAAAATCTGGAATGAATTCCACTGGATCCTGGAAAGTATATTTTTCTTTATAGTTCCAGTTTTGTCTTCTGTTCTTTTATATATTTCAAATCTTCAAAATTTGAAATGACTTTCACTGGATCCTGGAAAGTATATTTTTCTTTACAATACCAGTTTTGTCTTCTTTTCTTTTATGTATTTCAAATCTTCAAAAACTGGAATGACTCCCACTGGATCCTGGAAAGTATTTTTCATCTCTTCCAAACCTAGCACCGCAGAAAATATGTATATATTCCAGACATAAACTCAAACATTATTGAAAACTTATAGATCGAAACTTCGCGTCCAGATAAACAACCGATGCAAACAACCGATGTAAAGAGTAGATATGGCGATATCAAACGCTGGCGTCGACGGCCTTTCCGCCATATTGGTAAGCGCAAATAACTATCTTTCCCCGTCCCTTAATAATGTATGTACCCGAACAAGCCTTCCAAAAGTCAACAACTGTTTTCTTTACTATTTTTTCTATTTTGTAAAGGTTTAGAATTTTTCTTGCTTGCCCTTCCCCGTGCGTGTGTTTTTGTATTTTTTTTTTTTCAATATATCTTCCTCGACCCCGAGGAAACGTAAATAAATCACATCGATTATTTCGGCGGACGAATTTATGACCGACCAGCTGTTGCGTTATCTCGAAGTGCGAACTTGATAATGATAGAATTGGGTAAAAAAAGATGAGAGAGAGAGAGAGAGAGAGAGAGAGAGAGAGAGAGAGGTGGGTTGGGGAGTCGATACCTGGCGTATCCAGGTAAGGGATTGAGGTAAGTAGGAGGTACAGGAAGAGAAGAATGGATTGAAGATAAGGAAGAAGAAGAAGAAAACTTGATGAGTAAACTGGTGGTAGAAAAGATAAAAGATAAGACAAGGTACAAACATGAAAAGGAAGAACACAAGTAAGAAAGAGAAAAAGAGAGAGGGAATGTTGGGAATAGACGAATGATGGGGAATCAGAGGTTGAGAAACGAAAAGGGAAGAAGGAATAAGAGGAAGATAAGGAAAAGCGTCTCCATATTAATTAGGTAACAAGAGAGAGAGAGAGAGAGAGAGAGAGAGAGAGAGAGAGAGCAAACACCTAATGTAAAGATACGATGGAATATGAGAAGGAAATAAAAGGACAAAAAAATGTTTTGTAGAAATAAGAAGAGAAGGATGAGTTGGAACAAGAGGAAGATAATGAAGAGTAGAAAACGATGAATAGGAAGAAGAGGAAACTGAGAAATAGCAACGAGAAGAGAAGAAACCAAGAAGAGAGAGAGAGAGAGAAAAAAAAGACGAGGAATAAACGTGCAGTATAGAATGGGAAGGACAGGAACAGACTTCAGCACCCAAAAGGGGGAGATTAATATAAATCAAGAGGCACGGGGAGGGTGGGGATTGGGTGTAGGGAGGAGGGGGATGGGGAGCGGGGAGGAGAGAAACCATTGCATTAGTTCTTCCCCATTAATCAGCATATTTCACAGCGAATATATATCCAATCTTGCGTGCCAGGGAATCGATTTCTTTATTATCAGAGATCGTATTTCACTCTCCCTAATGCCATATGCCCCTGCGTCTGTAGTTAACCTCCCAATATCTATTATCAGCGCTCGTATATCATAGGTGTTGAATTTTCGTAACTAAACTCGCCCTTCCCCTCCGCCCTAGTACCTCCCCTCACACCCCCCAACCACGTGTCTCAACCCACAACCCCCCCTCCACCCCCAAGGCTCACTAGCCTTGTGTTCAAGGAAGGAACTTTGCTAAGGGGCTCCAGGATACCCTCCCCTACCCCTTCCTACAACCACATATCTCAACCCACACCCTCCAACCCCTCCAGCCCCCGGTCCTACTAGCCTTGTGTTCAAGGAAGGAACTTTGCTAAGGAACTCTGGGTTTTTTTTTCTTTTTTTTTGCTTTTCAAGATAAATATAATTATTTTGTTTCCAAACCTTCAAAAGATTTTTTTCTCAAATTCTGTGGTCTATGTTTTGGGTGTTGACTGACGAAGGGGGTAGCTTTTTTTTTGTTTTTTGTTTTTTGCTCACTTGTGGATATTAATTGTTTTGTAAGCTTTTGTCCGTTTGTTTTGGTTAAAATGTAAAATGTCACTAGTGCATAGTAAAGCATTCAGCAAGTTTCCTCCTCCCCCCCTCTCTCTGTCTCTCTCTAACCCACACACATACACACAAATGCACAAACTATTTAATATACACCTTATAGATAACAGGTATAGTTAAACAAAAGTGTTAAGACACAAATTAATACCTCTTTCTGTCTCTTTCTTATATATAGTATATATATATATAGATATATATATATATATATATATATATATATATATCTATATAATATATATATATATATATATATATATTATATATTTATATATTATAGATATATAATATATAGATATATATATATCTATATATATATATATATATATATATATATATATATATATATATATATATATATATATATATATATATAATATATATATATAGATATATATATATATATATCTATATATATATACTATCGATATATATATATTATATATAATATATATTATATATATATATATATTATATTATATATATATAATATATATATATATATATTATTATATACTAGCGGGTTACCCGGCCCTACGGGTGGGTCCCAGCTAGATTGGCCCGTGTAACCCAGAGCATATATATATATATATATATATATATATATATATATATATATATATATATATATATCTATATATATATATATATATAAATATATATATAGATATAATATATAAATGTAATATTATATATAATAATACATAATAATATATAATAATCTCTTTTTCTTTCTCTCTCTTTTCCTCTCCTTCTCGTTCCTTTCTCTTACTCTCTCTTTCTCTCTCCAACAATCACTGTATCTTACCCTCTTTCTTCTCAGTAATACCAACTCTCTCTCTCTCTTTCTCTCTCTATCTTTTTTCCTCTTTCTTCTCCCTAACACCTGGTCTACTCTATCTCATTTTCTCTCCCTCTCATTTTCTCTCTCAGTCAACCCCCTTCTAAAACCACCCTATTTGATGTCATTGATGTTTACCCTATAGTATTCTTTTCCAAATGATAAGTCATATATGTATACAGAAATTTGTAAAGTAACTACGTCTACGGGCATAGCCAGCCCCGTTTCACGGGTAGAACCAGCTCTGTTTCACGGAATCCCTTTTCACCCTTCGGAGGGGGAGAAGTAGAAATTTTGGGCTTCCCGGCTCCCGGGCTCCCCCGAACATATGTCTCGACCTTCCCGGGATGGAAACCCATCTCTGTTCCGAATCGCAGTCCCGTCAGACTGACGGCCCGAGTGCCCATACCAATCATACATACATACAAACATACATACAAACATACATACACACATTGCATATATTACGTATATATATATCTATATATACGTATATACATATATATATCTATATATCTTATAT